>NC_133649.1:90324642-90624642 GCF_009905375.1 Apium graveolens
TTTTTGGGAATGTAATCTTCCATTTCTCATCAGTGAAGTCCAATTTTCTTTAGAGGGAAGCTTGTACCTGAATATCTTTTCTGTTAGGTGCATCTTGTACTTTCTGATCTTGAGGTTCAGCAATTACAAATGGTTATGCAGAAATCTTTGTTTTAGTCTTTACAGCTTGAAGTTTGGCCAAGATAGCAGCTTGCTCCTTCTTTTGTTTGAGCTTCTTAGTATCTAAGGCATCCTGCTTCTTTTCTTGCCTGATTCTTTCCTTCTCTTCTTTCTTAGCTTCTACAAATAGAGGGTGTCCAACCACCACATAAATTTCTTTACCATTTCTGTAGATTTTGGCAATTCTTCTTTTAAGTGTTGAATGAGTAGGATCTTTGAAAAATACAATTGACCTGGCCAACAGCTTCTTCTCATCTGGTCTGGGTGTCTCAAACACAGTATCTATAGGAGCTTTATCTGAAAACTTTGAGTAGTTTCTTTTAGGCTTCAGGACCAGATTTGCCTTTGGAGACTTTATGCAGGATGTTTGACCCTTTTCCAGATAATTCAAACTCATTTCATTCACAAAAATCTGCTTGACTTGAGAGTGATGATTAAATATTTTGTCTGTTTTCTGAATTGGTCCAAACTTCTATTGAATTCCTGCATCTACTTTCCTCCATTTTTCCTTTAGTTCCTTCTCAGCAGCTGTTACATCAATCTTTAGCAGTTTGTCATTTGATTCCAGTTTTGCTGCTACCAGATTTATGATGTCAATGTTGTCCATAGCTGGTGGCTTAGTGAAAGTAATTGTTGGCATAATTACTTTTCTGACTTGAATGTTGAGTTGTTTCTCCCCATCACTTGATGAGCCTTTCTCCCCCTTTTTGTTAGCATCAAGTTATTGAGTGGAAGGGAGTTGAGCAGCCACCAACTATTGGAGCAGAGCAGTCCGAGTTTCTTGGTTAGCAAGTATCTTGGCCATTGACTTCTCCACATTAGATAATCTAGAGTCCATGGCCTCAACCTTTCTATTGAGATCAGCTTCCTTCCTCAGTTTGAGTTATCTCAGTCACGGTGGTTCCAGGAAGTCTAGCATCCAACCTTGCTATGAGATCCTATTTTACTTCAGAAACTTCTTGCTTGATTTCATCCACACTTTGAATGTGTTGGAGAGCTTGAATCTTATGCAGCTGAAGAGCTTCAAAATGTGTTATAAGTAGTCTCTTTGTGTTGGTATTTGTAGATGCTTGAATGGTTGTTTGGGTGTCATGAATGAGCTTGAATAGTGTGGATTGGAGATGTGAGTAGGAACATTCTTTAGTTAGCATCCAGGCAAGAATATCTGCATCTCTCCCTATGCTCATGTTGACTTCCTCATCATCCCCACAAGCATCCCCAAATGAGTCTTCAGCTAGTTCAAAATCACTGCCAGTAGTTGAAGGTATAGCAGTGATTGCATCTTTTGCTCTTTGTAGAGATTGAGTAGTGTGCACTAAGTTGAGCATCTTTTCAGCCTCCTCATTGCCCTGTACAGCTAGAGTTTGATAAGCTGTAACAGGATGAGTAAATATCTCAGCATCTAGGGAAATAGAATCTATGATAGCTTGATATTCTTGCCGAAATAGCCTTTTCCTTTCTGCATCATTGACATTCATTGACTCACTAGCAATGGTATCCATCCTTATCACTCATGTACCTGCATTTCTCTCATAATCTCTCCTTTATTGTATCAAGGACTCCCCTTGGCTTCCCACCCTCACCTTCACCATCTAAGGTGGGACTCCCCTCACTCACTTTTTCCAGTCCTGAAGAATTGGGTTGCATATGTTCACTCATTTTCTCTCATTTTTCCTGGGAGCAACCCAGCCTCTCACTCGGTTCACTCCCTGCCCTCAGTCCTAAGAGTGACTGCACTACTACTAAGTCATCTGCACTTGTGACAATTGAAGAAATTTTAAGTTATGCAGAGACTCCCGACGAATGAGGAATATCCATCGGGTTAGAAGTTTGGCTAGCCGACGGATGACTGCTGTTAGGCACATCCATCGGGATACAATCACTACTCGACGGATGAATAATATCCACCGAGATAGAAGAAATGAATGAGTTTGGAGTGGAGAATATTGTAGACTATGTGCAGATTGATGAAAATTTGGGCACAGTTATCTCAATAGACTCAGAAAGAATTGGCAAGTGAGCGAACAGATTATCTAAAAGATGATGTTCACTTGCTTGGATTTTTGACTTCTCCAATATAGTTAAAGATGGAGAATTTGGAAGTGATGTATGAATCATGTCAACATCCAGTGAGTGTGTTGGTGAATTTGGTATTTCAGTGCTTCAATTATTAATAATTTTGGCTGTGACTCCACATTTATTGGAGCCACATCAATCTGACTTTGAGATGGTGCAATGACTGGGTCTTTAGCACCAGTTTGCACTGTGTGTGTTACCTATGCATCCCCAAGGGTTTTTGATCTTTTCTTTCTGGAATAAGTCTGTGGTGAACTTGTGTCCCTAACCCTCTTGGCCTGTGCTCCTGGTTGGGAGCTTGTTTCAATATTAACATCCTTTTGGGAGGATGAAACTAGAATTGAGCTTATATCCTTATTAATAACCATAGTTTGTTGGGAAACTATGGTGTGGCTAGGCTTGGGTACACTAAACTCACCAGCCTTATCCTTAGGGTTTTCTTGATTTTCACCTTGTCCCTCACCTTGCTCACTCTCCTTCACACTCCCCTCTTTGTGTTTAGTAGATTTTGTAACTGATTTCTTTTGAAAGAAACCAGGGGGGCTTTCTTAGTTTTGGATTTTGAGATTGTTGATTTGGTAGCTTGGGTAGGCATCTGTTGGGCCATTGACACAGATGTCATAGCCATACTTGAAGGCAAAGAAATGTGTGAGGTTGGAAGAGTGGAGACAGTGGAGCTTACCTCACTTACCTGAGGTCCCTCCATGATTGGAAAGTAAAGGGGGGCACCTCTTTTTGGTGACTTGCCCTGTTGAGATCAGCAATGACTCTCCTTTCTTGAACCTAACAATTCAGTTTGTTGGTTGGGTTATTAACAACAATGTTCTCAATAAGATGGTTAGCAAGCATCATAAAGAATCTAGCATAATAGACACTTTTACCTCTCTTATTAAGTTCTCCTAACTTATAACCTAACTCAAACATGATCAAGTCACTGAGATTAAAGTACTTATCAGTAACTATCATATAAAGCATGTTAAGCATGGAGATGTTAACAGAATCAAAATTGCTAATTTTACCAGAAAATATTTTAGTTACCACATCACACAGATAGCTCCATTCCTTTCTAAGACCTAGCCTCCTAATTTCACTTAACTTAAAAGTAGAAAGTGCATAGCCCATAGAATTTAGCATGTTAATTATATCAGTATCTATGTGTGGAATAGTAGTAGTGTTATCTGGAATTTTAAAGCATGCTTTGACAATGTCACTATTGATGCAAAACTACTTACCTTTAAGTGTAAAAGTTATGGTTTTGTCAGATGAGTTGTACACGGAAGTTGTACATATCTCCTCCACAACTTCACAGTAGATTGTGGGTGATTCCAGCATAGCATAACTGAGTTTACAGCTCTTCACAAATCCATTATCTTATGAAAGTCTCCAGACTGAGGAATCTCCTTATTCACAAGAGCTACAAAGTTGTTCTTTTCATAGATATATACAGATTGAGACATGATTTTGACTACTAGTGCCATGGTTAGAGAATGAGAAATTTGCAGAGAGAATATTTGCTTTGGAGAAGAAAGGAAGTTAGAGCAATTGATTTAAGAATGATAAAAGAGTAGAATAAAAATAAATTATGCTTTTATACTATCTCAGAAATAAACTTTCAAAAATAATAAAGTGAAGTAAAGTAATCAATCAATATAGCCCAAATAGCCATTTAAAAATAAATAAACTATAAAAATTATGTCACTTATCCGTCGTGTTATACTTACAAACTGTAAGTATACCCGATGAATAATGTTCAGAGTTTTAACGGCTAAGATTGAGACAATTCGACGAATGAGGATAAATCAATTATCCATCGGGTTATAAAATAATCCAAAAAAGTAATTGATTTTTATTAACAAATAATATTCCGACGGATGATTAAACTCGATGGATAATGAACATCCGTCAGGATGTAAATTTTGACTTGGCCAAAATTTCATCCATTACAGAAAAATCAACTAAGTTTCTGGCTGCATTATAACTTGCAAAAATATCTGAAATAATTCAAGAATAATTAAGCATACCTAACTCACTTACCAACCTTGAAAAGGTGGATTCATCAAGTGGCTTGGTAAAGATATCTGAAAACTGCTTTTCACTTGGAACAAAATGAAGTTCCACAGTACCATTCATCACATGTTCCCTAATGAAGTGGTATTTGATGTCTATGTACTTTGTTCTTGAATGTTGTACTGGATTTTCAGTGATGGCAATTGCACTTGTGTTATCACAGAAAATGGGAATTCTATCCACTTGTAGACCATAGTCCAGCAATTGTTTTTTTAACCATAAAATATATGCACAGCAACTACCAGTAGCAATCTATTCAGCTTAAGCTGTAGAAGTAGAAACTGAATTTTGCTTTTTACTGAACCAGGACACAAGCTTGTTCCCTAGAAATTGACAGGTTCATGTTGTACTTTTTCTGTCTATTCTACAACCTGCATAATCTGCATCTAAATAACCAGTTAGATCAAAAACAGAATCTCTAGGGTACCAAATGCCAAGTTTTGGTGTTCCCTTGAGATATCTAAAAATTCTCTTAATAGGTATTAAATGAGATTCTATAGGATCAGCCTGAAATCTAGCACAAAGACAAGTAGCAAACATTATATCTGGCCTACTAGCTGTTAAGTACAGAAGTGAGCCAACCATGCCCCTGTAGCTTAAAATATCCACAGACTTTTCAGTAGTATTTAATTCAAGCTTAGTTGTAGTGGCCATGGGATTTTTGCAGATGTGCAATCCATTAGATCAAACTTCTTTAAAAGATTACGAAAATATTTAGTTTGACTAATGAATATTCCATCACTAACTTGCTTAACTTGTAAACCAAGAAAGTAAGTTAGTTCTCTCATCATGCTCATTTTATACTTTGCATCAATTAGGCAAACTTTTTGCAAAGTTTTTCATCTGTAGAGCCAAATATAATATTATCTACATAGATTTGAACAAGTATACTAGAGCCATTAAAATTTCTAAAGAATAAAGTTTTATCAACAGTACCTCTTGTGAAGTGATTTTCCAAAAGAAACTTTGATAAAGTATCATACCAGGCTCTAGGTGCTTGCTTCAGTCCATAAAGTGCCTTCAAAAGATAGTAGACATATTTTGGAAATTTTGGATCTTCAAAACCAGGAGGCTGACTAACATAGACTTTCTCCTCCAAATCTCCATTCAGAAAGGCACTTTTGACATCCATTTGATAGACCCTGAAATTGGCATGAGCTGCATAGGCTAAGAAAATTCTTGTGGCTTCAAGTCTTGCAACAGGAGCAAAGGTTTCATCAAAATCTATTCCTTCTTGTTGACAGTGGCCCTTAGCAGCCAAGCTAGCTTTGTTCCTGACCACTATGCCATTTTTATCCATCTTGTTTCTGAATACCCACTTGGTGTCAATTGGATTCTTTCCTTTAGGTTTGGGTACCAGCTTCCATACCTTGTTCCATTCAAATTGGTTTAGCTCCTCCTACATGGCCAAAATCCAATCAGGATCCAACAAAGCTTCTTCTACTTTCTTAGGTTCTTCCTTAGATAGGAAGCTGATATATAGAAATTCTTCTTGAGTTGCTCTCCTTGTTTGAACTCTAGAAGATATATCATGAATGATGAGCTCAAAAGGGTGATCTTTAGTCCTTTTTTTTTGTTGAGGTAAATTAGCTCTAGATGAAGAGACCTCATTATTGTCTTGATGTGTGACTGAGTTTTGATTATGAGAAACTCCCCCTGAGTTTGTGAATCTTTGATTTGAGAAAGGGGAACTTTATGTAGGTGATCTATTCTGACTTTCAGCTTCTCTTAATATTCTGACGGATGATGCACTTTGTCCCGACGGATGAAGTTGATTGTCCCCCGACGAATAAGGCAGATTGTCTCCCGACGGATGAAGCATTTTGCAAATCGACAGATGTTGAATTGTGTGATTTATTAGTTGTAGAATTTTCTGCATTATCCTTATTCACTATTTCTTGATCACTATCATTATCACTGTCATCACTAACCATCTCCACATTATCAAACTTGAGGCTTTCGTGGAAATCTCCATCTTGCAATCCTTCAATATTTTTGTCATCAAACACAACATGTATTGATTCCACAACAATGTTGGTTCTCAGATTGTAGACTCTACATGCTTTTCCCACATCATATCCAACAAAAATTCCTTCATCTGCTTTGGCATCAAACTTTTCATGTTGATCACTTTGATTCCTTAAGATATAGCATTTACAGCCAAAGACATGTAAGAAATTTAGAGTTGGCTTCCTATTCTTGAACAATTAATAGGGTGTCATGCATTTTGCTTGATTAACCAAAGAAACATTATGAGTGTAGCATGCAGTATTCACAGCTTCAGCACAAAAATATGTTGGTAACTTTGATTCTTCTAGCATTGTTCTTGTTGGATTTTAATCTCAGCGGGGCAAGGTAAAATACTTTTACACATATAAAATCCAAATAAAAGTATATAAATTATGGTAAAAACACAGGGATCGATTACTAACCTTTAATATGCGATCCAAAAGCAACGTTCGGAGATCCTTAGCAGCTGCTCCTCAAACGTGAAGCACTCCACCGGTATCCACCAAGAAAACGATGTTAAGGAGGAGGAGGAGGTGGAGAGAATTCGGTTTTCTAAAACTTTTGGGTTTTTGGGTTCGAATAAAAATAGGGTTTATAATAGTGTATTTATAGGCAAAATTTTCAGCTAAAATTTTCTCATAAATATTATTATTATTATCCCATTTATTATTCTCATTAATAATTAAAACACCTTTTAATTATTAATCCTTTTTCTAAACACTTTAGAAATAATTCTCTCTCTTGATTTAATTTCCAAAAATTAAATCCTTTAATTAATAATATTAAGAACTTTTCTTAATTAATTTATAATCAATTAAATCTCATTTAATCAATTATTAAATTTGCCAATTAATTATTTATTTCATAAATAAATAATTATCAGCCATTATTAATTAATTCTTCCACCATTAAATCATTCTCTTTTTATGGTGTGACCCTGTAGGTTCAATATTAAGCCGGTAGTAGAAATAAATAATAATAAAACTATTTTATCAATATTTATATAAATTCTCTAATTTATTAAATATGATTAATTAATTAATCACATTTATTCTACATCGTGAGGGATACTTCTCAGCATATCGCGACTATCCGGATAATATGAATTCACTGCTTAGAATACCAAGAACCTATTCGGTGAATAGTTACCGTACAATAAACTCCTTCTACCATACAATGTCCCGATTAAATACAAGGCATGGATCTCGTGTCAAGCCTATCTAATTTAATCACTTGCTTACCATTTACTATGCGTAGTTCTATGCAAATTAGAAACTCCTTTCTAATTTCATTCACTATGGCCAGAGATTCCTGAACTAGCATAAGTGGATCAGCCTTGAACATTCACTTCCTTCACTGGAAGGGGTAGATCCTATATTGATCATACACTATCTTCGTGTACAAATTCCTATACCCAGTAGAGCCCTAAAAATTGTCCCTGGAGACTAAGAACTAAACCAAAGCATAGTTCAGTGTACACAAGATGACTATGATGACCTCAAGTCTAAGGATACTTGTACAACTATCACTATGTGAACAACTGCTGACACGTGAGTGAACTCCATCAGTTGTTCAGCTGTGCGAGTCATGTTCAGTGAATTTATTCTATAATAAGCACCTACATACTAGCTATAGTGTCACCACACAAATTTCTATGAGAACAGACATCCTTCATAATGAAGCAAGCATAGTATGTACCGATCTCTGCGGATTATTAATTACCAGTTAGTAATCCTACGACCATGAACTATTCAAGTTTAGAGTTATCATCTTTTAGGTCTCACTATTATGATCTCATCATAATCCATAAAAAGCTTTACTCTAAACTATGGTATATCTTATTTAAACACTTAAATAGATAGAGCCCGTAATAAAAACAAAACAAGTCTTTTATTAATATCAATGAAATCAAAACAGATTACACATGAAGTTATTCCTAAATCCTAATTCATGATTGGACTTAGGACATATTCCTTTCAGTTCTTGCAGCTTCAATAAGAGATCTGTTTTTCCTTTCCACCACTCAATTTTGTTGTGGAGTTCTAGCTGCAGAAAACTCATGCATAATCCCATTTTCTTTACAAAATGATCTCATCACATGAATTCTTGAACTCAGTTCCATTGTCACTCCTGATTCTTCTTACTTTGAAGTCAGGATGATTGTTGACTTGTCTTATGTGATTGATGATGATTTCACTAGCTTCATCTTTGGACTTTAGAAAATATGTCCAAGAGAACTTTGAGAAATCATCTACAATTACTAGGCAATATATTTTCCTTGAGATGGACAACACATTGACTGGTCCAAATAAATCCATGTGCAACAGTTGTAAAGGTTCTTCAATTGTTGAATCAAGCTTCATCTGAATGATGCTTTAATCTGATTTCCTTTCTGACAGGCATCACACAATCCATCCTTGGTAAACTCCACTTGAGAAATACCTCTAACTAATTCTTTCTTCACTAGCTCATTCATGGTCTTGAAGTTTAGATGGGACAGCTTCTTGTGCCATAGCCAACTTTCATCTTGACTTGCTTTACTGAGAAGACAAGTTACTGATTCTGCATTTGATGAGTTAAAATCAGCTAGGTACTCATTTCCTCTTCTCAGTCCAGTGAGAACCACTTTGTTGCTCTTTTTGTTTATCACAACACATGTTTTTGAATTGAAAGTAACTGAGTTGCCCTTATCACAAAGCTGGCTAATACTCAACAAATTGTGCTTGAGTCCATTCACGAAGGCAACCTCTTCAATGATGAAATTATCCTTTGAAATCAAGCCATATCCCACAATATAACCCTTGTTGTCATCTCCAAAAGTAATACTTGGACCAGCTATTTCCTTGAACTCAGTGAGCAGGGTAGAATCTCCAATCATGTGCCTTGAGCACCCACTGTCTAGATACCAAAGATTCTTTCTGTTTCCCTGCACACATCAAAACCAAATCAAGTTAATTTTGGTACCCAAGTTTCCTTGGCTCCTGCCTTATTAGCTTTCTTCTTTGGTTTTTTAGGTTTGATCTCATTTGACTTGGGAATTTCTGATTCATCCTTAGTCATCTGAGTTGGACCTTTGAAACCAGTCATTAAAACAGAATTGTCATGCACATTTTGATTAATAGGAAAAGGCATGCTATTTGCAAACATGTTATTCCAGTAAGGCATGCTAAATGGCATTTGAGGCATACTGAATGTAGCATAATAAGGATTAGGTGTAAATGGCATATTAGAAAATTGTGCATTCATATTCTGAGCAGACATAGCATGCATAGGCATGGCAGGCATGGCAATCATGTTGGGAAAAGAAGAGGGTGCAGACATGGAAAGCAAATTTGCAATTAACATACCAATGATTAACACTGCCACACTTAACACAGATTTTTATGGGTGCATATTTGTCAGTTGTGTAGTTGTTATGTTTGTTAATTCCTACTTTCCCATTTCTATTATTTTTCTTTTTAGCTTTTGTTTTAACCTCAATCTTTTCTAATCTATCATTCAATTGCTTGATGGACAGATGACCAACATTAACTTTCTTTTCCTTCCTGATTTGACTTGATTCTCCTGAAATAATGTTCTTAGAAACTGAGCCATATTTCTCATTTAACTTGGCTAGCTTAGCTTTGCTCACAGGTTTACTCACAACCAACGGATGTGGCTCTTTGTCACTCGACGGATAATCCTTTTGATTATCCGACGGATAATTTCATCATCCGTCGAGTCCACATATGTCAACAATCCTTCAACCAAATTGGATTCCAGCTTCTCCTTACTCTTCTTCCAGGTTGCATCATAAAAGGACTCAATACCTTGAACTTTAGTGATTTGAACATGGACATCTCTGGATGATTTCCATGCCTTAATCACTTCATGTTCTCGTTTAAGCTACTTCTTTAAAATTTCTTCTTTCTTCAAGGACTCAGTTAATTCATCCTTAGAAATCTTACACTTAATTCTCAATTTTTCAAATTTAATAAACTGAGACTTTAGCACATTATTCTTCTCACTTTAAAACAAATTGTTTTCTTTAATTTTAGCATTTTTCTTAGTGAGAGACTTAAGTGTAACACGTAAGTGATATAATTCTGTGGACATGTCATTGATTGCATCATTACACTCAGCTTTAGATAAATGTGCTAGGTTAGTGGTGATTACCTGATTACTTAAAGAACTTGTTTCAGTTTCATCAGACTTGGCCATCAGGGCTAGGTTGACATAGCTTGTTTCTTCATCTTCATCCAATCCATCAACTGCCCAGTCATTTTCTTGTGTAATGAAAGCCCTTTCCTTTTGCTTGAGCAACTCAAAATATTTATGTTTATAATCAACAGGCTCAAACTTCTTCTTTCTAGAATCTGACTTTCTACACTCATTGGCAAAATGCCCTGCGAAGCCACATTTGAAACATTTGGATTTATCCACCATGTTTCTACTTGGCTTGGCTGCTCCAAAATTCTTTTTAAACTTGAGCTTGGCAAATATTCTGGATTGGAATGCTAAATGCTCATCAATATCATCCATATCATCTTGACTCAACTGATCTTCATTTTCAGCTATCAACCCTTTACCCTTGCTTTTATAGACCTTTAATGTAGACTCAACAGCTTCTACCTTCATCTCTTTCTCTTTCTCTAACTCAGCAACTAGTGCTATGGACCCTCCTTTCTTCTTTCCTTTCTACATCCTCTCATCTTGCTCAATTTCAAGCTGATAAGTTTTTAGGATGCCATACAGTCTCTCCAAGGTGAACTCCTTGTAATCCTGAGAATTTCTCAATGAAACTTTCATTGGCTTCCACTCTTTTGGAAGAGATCTAAGGAACTTGAGGTTAAAGTCTTTTGTTTGATAGACTCTTCCATGCAACTTCAGAGCATTTAGTAGCTTTTGAAATCTACTAAAAATATCAGTGAGAGACTCACTTTTTTCACAGTGGAAATGCTCATATTGCTGAATCAGTAGCTGCATTTTGTTCTCCCTTACTTGCTCAGTACCATCACAAATAATCTGGATTGTGTCCCAAACCTCTTTGGTTGTTTTACAGTTAAAGATTTTATCAAACATATCATCATCAACTCCATTAAACAAAATGTTCATGGCCTTCTTATCTTTCTAGACTTGCTCAATATCAGGATCTGGCCATTCATGCCTAGGTTTGGGAACAGATGGTTCATTGCCAGTTGCAGCTCTCATTGGTACATGAGGACCTCTCTCTATGCAATCCACATAGGCCTCATCTTGGGAAAGAAGATGTAGGTGCATTTTCACCTTCCAGTGGTGATAATTATCTTTGTCCAGAAATGGAATTTTGACTCCAAAATCCTTCTTGTTCATCTTGCTGTTTGTTGTGATTTTTACACTCTTTGTACTTCAAGAGCTTGCTCTGATAACAATTGTTATTCCCTAACAATACAACAAGAATTACAGAAGGGGGGTTGAATGTAATTTTGGCTACTTTTTCAAGATTTTAAAAAACTGTTCTACCTGAATATATATAAGTGTTTAATTTGCAGAGTGCGGAATGAAAGAGTTATATAAATTAAAACACAAAGTAATAAAAATACAAGCTTTTAAAACTTTCTGGTGGATTTGAATGTATCCACTAGATATATATATATACATATATATATATATATGTATATCAGTTTGAGAACTCTGTGTAGCTTAGAATGGCTCACAGCTACTTTACAAGTAGAACAAACAAACTACAGAGAAATTCTTGACAAGTACAGCTTTTTCTATCTCTCTTTAAAATGTGTTTGCTTAGTTGAATATTCTACTAGCTACACTTGGTTTATATATCACCAAGTTTACATGACAATAGGACAAGATAATAAAATAAAACATATCTAGTCTAACTCCATGTTGCTTCACTACTCTATTCCAGCATCTTTGAATATCTTCACAATTGCATGGAAATGGTAATGCTTCTTTGTTCTCAAATTCCCGCTTAACAGGCTACCACATTCCTTTTCCAAACACCCAACGCATGTGACTGTGTTGTCACTGTCAATAGATATTTGAATTTGATCATCCGTCGGGTACATGTTTGTCATCCTTCGGGTAGCTTTGTTGATCATGCGTCGGGTAGCTTTGTTGATCATCCGTCGGGTAGCTATTTGTCACTTGACTCCATTTCACTTATACAGAATTACAAGATATCTCATATTTACAATTAATCTACCTATTCTGCATATCCACTAGTAGTCAACATGACTCATATACTCCTACAGAATCTACACAAAGTTGTTTGCAGAAATGTGCTACAATTCTTATTATTACATAAGCTACTCACTCGATGGATGTTAATCTGTCATCCGTCGGGACTGTAAGGTTTATCCGTCAGGACTATATTGGATCATCCGTCGAGTGCTACAAAATTTACTAAGTTAAATCTACTAAGGTGATTTATTTAACTTATCATCAAGTTCACAACATATTCCTAACAGATTGTTATGAACATTAATGATGGTGGTCTGGACAGATGTCTTCAGGTGCCTCTTTCAAATATTAAAACCTTAAGAGCATCTGAATTGGATGTAATGATTGACAAAATAAATCCAGTTATTCAAGAAGACACCCAACTTCTCCATGAGCTAAAAATGCACAGATAACAGCTTTTACAGAAGCCTATCTATATCCACAAAAAGGGGTAGTCTACATCTATCCAACAACCAAACAAAGCAAACACTTCCTTGTTCCTAAACTCTGTGTCAGATCAAATATGAGGCTGATCATGACTTTGTAGTCTGATCTAAAGTACAAAAAAATCAAGAAGCATGAGAATGTTGAGATGATAAAGATCTTAGACAAATATCTTGTAAATGCTAATACCATGTTGCCAAACACTCAATACAATCTAAGAAATGACAAGGATGATGATGAGCAGAAGGATGATAAACAGAAACCTTCTGGCTCAAATCCAAGTCAATCTTCAAAAGCAACTGGTAGCAAGGACAAGAAGCAGGATGAGAAGAAGGAAGGTGACAAGAAATGAGGAGAAGAAAGAAGCAATAAAAGACATGATAGCTCAGAACCACAACAAACCCTAAAAATCCAAACAACTCAAGCTCAACCTTCAAAGCCAACAAACTCCAACATCAAATCACCTCAAACCTCTAAGCCTAAATTCCTATACAAATAAACTGCTAACACCCTTCTAAAAGTACCAATCACCTCTAGCCAAACATCTCTCAAGAAAATCATAAACCTACCTTCTGCAAAGCCATCACTCAAAGTCAACTACAAGTCTGTTGGGAGGAAACCTAAGAAATCCAAGCATACTGAAAAAGTGCAAATTGCTGAAAGGGCCATCTGGAACTGTTTCAAGCAACGTGATTTTCTACCTTTAAATTTGTGCATCTCAGATGAAGATTATTTTCAACAACTAGTTGAGGAAATAGTTAGAGTCTGGGTTGTAACTCTAAGAGAAGTAAGAATATACTTTGAAGATGGGTCCTTCACTTTTCTTGGCAGCAAATTAATGGACACTCTCTCCCCCAAAGAAATTAAAAGAGTGATAAACTTACTAAAAGACAAGGACACTGCTACAAGAGCATGGAGATCTTTTTTAACTGAATGGTTGATTGCAAGGGAGGAAAGAAAAGAAAGGAATAAAGCTGAATATGAGGAGAAGAAGAGGAAGTATGATGAGGAGATTGAATTGTATATTAAAAAATCAGAAGAACTCAAGGCAAAAGGGATGAGCAGAATTTCCAATGATGGAAGATTTCTAAATGTAAAAGTTGGCTCATTCTCAAAGTTTAGAATTGAGATGTTAGATGGTTATCCAAAGCAAGATAGACTCAAACTGATAGAAGCTTTAATAGGGACACCAATCATATAGGAACTTGAAATTCTTGTATATTTAAAGGACCTCATTAGAGAAGAATCAAAAGTCCCAGTTTTTGTCTTATGTATATAACTCTTTAAACTCAAGAAATCACCTAATGTATAAATGATGTACTTGAGTCAATTTTTATATTAGTCGTATTTTCCGTTGTAGCTTGGGGTTAGTCTTGTTAACAGGCATGAATTTGTGTTAAGCAATCTTCTCACAAATTGGGGGAGATTGTTGTGCAAGACATGCATGTACAATAACAAGACTAAGTCAAATTGACAACCTTAAGTAAGTTGTATGATAATCTATGTTTGCATTATGTATTGTAACATTTAAGTCTGTAACTCTCATGATATCAATAGAGAACTCTGAGTTATCAACAAGTCAAATTGGTCACTAGAGAACTCAGAGATATTGATAAGACAAAGCAAAGACATGAAGATGAGAGATCTCGACAAGCTAAATTCTCTTATAGAGAAATTAGAGACCTCTACAAGTCAAAGTAACTATAGAGTAATGAGAGATCTCGATAAGCCAATATACTTATCGAGATAACAAGTTCTCTATATACCAAACTGGAGATCTCGAGGTAAAACTCAAAGTACAAAGTGCAGACCAGTTCAATATCCAAGATTATCAATCAACAAACAATCCAATTAGTTGGATTGACAAGTCTACAAAAAGCAGGTTGAAGAGTACAAGATGAAAGTTCAAGATTAACTGGCAAAGCAAAGTCACAGGCATGCATGATTAGCAAAGACACACTAAGCCGGAAATAGAAATATTTGAATATCCAAAAATAGGGTTTAGTACATGCTATTGCATGTTGTGTAATATCCGGTGTTTATTGTTCTATAAAGTAAACACTGGTTGCTTTGTTTTTGTTGTAACAAATAGATCTGAAATTTCTTGTAACTCTCATGAGAGAAGCTGAGTTCTTAACATAACAAGAACTCGGAAATTTGTAGCAAAACACATACTTGATTTTAATATAAAATTAAGTGAAGTTTTGAAAGATTGTGTGTTCCTGTGCATGTATTATTATCTTACTTAAATCATACTATCTTTACAAGTTACAATTCTACATCTGTTTTGTTCACCAAGCTTAAGAAAAACAAAAAGCCACTAAAATTATCTAAAACACATTCACCCCCCCTGTGTTGTATTCATTACCTAACACTCCTTTAAAGGTATGTATACCAGTTCTTTCTAGAATAGCATTATAGGTTGAACTAGCTTTCAAAACCACGAAGTTTAGCATATAGGTGTGTTAGGGCGGAAACACGCGCTAAAATTACATGACAGTATACGCGTTCGCAAGTAGTATAAAATATAAATCAGATTCGTACCCACGGAGACTTTTTTTGGTTAACTTAAGATTATGCACCTATGCAACAATGGTATGGCTATCGCTCAATGCTTAGACAATAACAAGTTGAGATGTTTTTAACTAAGGTTAATTAACATGCAATTAACTACGAATAAAAGTGATTGAATTAACTATATGAGACAAAAATGGGATTCTAACTTCAGTAAATACTTCATTCAAAGTCATTGTTCTTAACCTTAGCATACAATGATGATGACAACTAATCAGATAACACGAAACTAGTAAACGCTAACTTTCGTTGTACGAATACCCTACTACCAGACATCCACAAAAGAGATAGAAGCTGAATAGACACCAATTATGTTGAGACCCTATATGTCTATAGAATTTGACAACATAAAGGTTTAATGCACAAGTTATCTATTATAATTACATAGGGCAAGTAAGATGGTTAAAATTACCTACGAATTATGCATAATAAATACATGAACCTATGCTAGCATGGCAAGTTCTAAATCCCTATATTCAATGTCACTTCAATAGAGATTAACAAACTATATTATAAGTTCACGACGCTCATAAGACGAATATGCACAACCAATACTAGGATATCATATAATCACCACATACTTAGGTATCAAAACAATTAACTATAGAAATCCATAAGTAAATCCGTTAGAACCCCATGACAACGATTAGTTCATAACCGAACTCATCATCACCATGGGCTACAATGAAAGCATGGTAAATAAACTAAGTCTTTATAAACTGAATAATAATATCAAAGTACGTTAACTAGAGTATTAGGTTCAACCAACAAAGAAAACAACCATCCAAGATTATAACTTAAGCAAAGAATCACAAGTAAACTAGATCTTCTTCTCCTTCGTTATATTGTGCTATTAGGTCTTCCTCATGTTCTCTCCTTGCTCTTGTATATGAAAAATGTCTTTTTAAGAGTCTTTAAATACCAACCCAATTAGAGCATAAGTCCAGAAAATCAGTCTTCTATTAGAATCAGGATTCTGAAAAAGGACCTAGCGCGGTTGCCCTAAAATTCTGCCAAACCAGCGCGGCCGCTCCCAAGTGTAGCGCGCCCGCCCTGGCCTTCTGGAAAAACTGGAATTTTCTGCTTTTGTGATCTTCTCGTGCTGGTTTTTTTCGCGCAATCGACCAAGGCTCCATCGTAACACTCTTTTAACATAGGAACAATGCAATATATATTCATTCCTTCGAAATATACCCTGAAATGCAAAATACTACAAAAAACACATCAAAAACACAAATAACCTCAGTACAAAACACCAAATCAAGTCTTTATGAAGTGTTCTAAGTAGATATAAATGTCACTTATCACACCTCCAAACTTGAATCAATGCTTGTCCTCAAGCATAAACAGACTCAAAAACAAGAAATAAAAAGGCATGAATGCAACTATCATGAATGCAATTATCTCATCAGAATAACTAAACCAATCAATAAGCAACATCTCAAAGAATGCAATTATTCGCACAAAGTTCAATCAAACCCCAAAAATTAACTCACAGGCCAGAAACGTGTGTGTGTGCAATTGCTTAACAGATATACTCTCGAAACTAGATCAATAATCATAACTCACCTCTCATCAAGACAATCACAAGGTTATAAACAGAATAAACGATAAACACAAAATGACTGACAACACTTCATTTTTTATCAGAGTTATACAAGGATTCATGCTTTTATTGATAACACATAACAAAACACAAATATGCTTATTTGATTGTACAATAAGTGAGGTCCACAAAAGACTTATGCAATAATAACCATGTAGTGAGCGTTAGGTTAGCGAATCCTAGACTACAAAAGCCTTAGGTCACTAGG
This sequence comes from Apium graveolens, assembly GCF_009905375.1. Lineage (NCBI taxonomy): Eukaryota > Viridiplantae > Streptophyta > Magnoliopsida > Apiales > Apiaceae > Apium > Apium graveolens. The sequence continues at coordinate 90,341,985 of NC_133649.1, forward strand.
CACCCTAGAACTTAATAACTCGAGTATTAAAGAGCCCACTCATAATCAATTATGCATAACACACTTTTTTCTTTTTATTATCTTTTTTTCTCTTTTTTATATATTTTTTTCATAATTTCTGAACGAGTGTGTTTCGCTCCATCTCGCTCAAATCTAGATTACTCATATAAATATGAGCCGGCTACTAGCCATTTGACGCCTAGCCACAACTAGCATCGATATCCAATATTTTTCTCCAATTTTAAAAATCCATGTCATTACTTCACTAAGAGAATAGCATAAATTCTATACATATACAAGTGATTAAACCTCGACAAACAAATAAGTCATGATCATGATCTAGCACTCAAGCAACCTATAAGACTTAGTAAAATTTTCTTGTTTCTAGCATGCAAATTAATTCGTTAGGACCTAACATTCTTCTATACGACATCACTACACTCGAATCAATATCACAAATTAATCAGAAAAGTAACCTAATGGATCATGATATAATGTCAATGCAACTATATGCAACATACTAACATGATAACATATACGCAAAACAAAAACAAAAATAAATAACTATATGACAAATATGCAAACTATATAAACTAAACTATCATGAAAATGCATCTATATGGACTCACACACAAATATTCCTTAACTATCACCCCCAAACTTAAAAATTTCAGTGTTCTCAGTGAAGGTAATAACAAGGAATCAAGGCATACCTACTCGGAAGCAGAATGATCATCACCCTCCGCGGGTGGAGTGTAAGGAGGCGGGTACACAGAATCCTCTCCAAAAACTGGCCACTATATGTCAAACCCCGTGGCTCGAAAAGTTGTAGCCAATGCTTGAGTAAAATCATGCGCAAATCTGCTCTGGATGTTATACATCGCATCCATCCGTCTCGTCAAACGCCTATACTGCGTCGAGCCTAAACCAGCACTATCCTTTGCCTCCTGCTGCTGTGAAGAACTAGCCTCACTCATCTGATATCGCCATGCTGCTCTGCGTGCCTCAGTCGAACCACCAGCATACGTCTGATCGACTGGCTGGTCACCCGGCAAATGATCATAGGTGTACCCAAGTCCTTTCTCGTCAGCTTTCCCACCATACCACTCCTGCATGCTCAAGATCATCAAACTGTCGATGGGGGCGCTCGATAACTGAAGTTGCTCATGTACAGGCCAATAAACACCCACCGCAACACAAAGCTTAGTCACAATCGAGGCATAAGGAATAGACCCCGTAGTGCTTTCATGCAAAAATCACAAAATACCTTGATGAATTATAGAACCGAGATCCACATAATCTCTCTGCAAAATCCACTATAACAACTTCGCACGATCCACAGTCACATCATGCATATGAGAAGAAGGCATGATATTCGCACAAATAAAAGCATTCCAAGCACGAGCAAACCTGTTCATGCATGAAGCGGGGAAATTGAGATACTCGTTCGATCCCCTCTTGAACTTCCAATGTGTTTGCGGGTTACACAACATAGCCACAATCATATCCAAATCAAAGTCCTCCCCCGTCTTATTAACCCACTCCTCCTGAGTAGGTTGTCTCTCCGGTTGGTTGAGAACCCTGCGAATAGCCTCCGTGCTGTAGTCCACATTCAACCCACGCACCACTAAATACCCATTCTTATCATCTTTTGCGTTCGCATAGAACTCGCGAATGATACTCATAGGCACAGCCGCAGGTGTTTCACAAAATGAAACCCATTTCATCTCCAAGATCATCTCGAGACCTTACCTGAAGGTAAGAAACCCCTCTCCTTTGCTCTCTGCTTAGTCAACAACCTTGCGTACTCCGCTTCAGCCTCCGGAATAACAAATCGAGGCCTCGTACCCCCAACGCTCGAAGAATCGGTAGTGGCGGGGTAAGTGCTGATGCTCACTTAAGTGCAGGCTCTCTTTGGTGCCATTGGAGTTTATAAAGTGAGATAAGAGAGGTGTGTAGAGAGATTTAGGGTTTGAGAGAATAAGAGTAAGGTGGAGAAGGATGTATATAATTGTATATATATATAGAATTAGAATTAGAAGTGGGATATCATTGTGGGTTTAGTGGGGGTAATGGGATGTTTTGAGGCTATAAATTCGGGTACAAGAAAGGAGGGTAACTTCTGTTGAACTCTTTTTTTGTTTTTGATTTTCTGTTTTTTCTATTTTTTCCGAGTCCAGGGCCTCAGCGCGGCCGCCCCTGCTGGGAGCACGGGCGCGCCGTATATCTGTCGATCCAGTGCGGCCGCCCCGATTCCCAGCGCGGGCACACCGTGCTCATGTTGTTTCAGCGCGGCCGCCCCACTTCTCAACGTGAGAGAGTCGTGCTCCTGGAAAAGTCCCCTATTTTTTATGATTTTTTTATATTTTCTTCTGGTTTTTCTTCCTTCAATCTTCTACTAATGTACAACAAATATGGGTTACCTCCCAAGAAGCGCTTGGTTTACGTCGTTAGCTTGACGTAGAATTCCGAGATCAGGTTGATAATAAAACGGCACTAACCACCTCACGGTTTACCGTATCTCCATAGTAATGCTTCAAACGTTGTCCAATTACCTTGAATGCTTGGCCTGGATCATTCTCAAAAATTTCCACCGCTCCATGTGGAAACACAATTTTAACAACAAACGGGGCTGACCATCTTGACTTCAATTTTCCATGAAAAAGTCGGAGACGAGAGTTGAACAAAAGAACTTGTTACCCCGACATAAATGATATGATCACTAGACCCCTATTGTGCCACCTCTTGACTTTCTCCTTGTACATTTTGTTGTTCTCATATGCTTGAAGTCGGAACTCGTCGAGTTCATTCAATTGAAGCATCCATTTCTTATCAGTTGTAGTCAGATCAAGGTTAAGTTTTTTCAAAGCCTAATATGCCTTGTGCTCTAGCTCCATAGGCAAATGACATCCTTTATCATAAACTAATTAAAACGGTGACATGCCTAGCAGAGTTTTGAATGTTATTCGATAAGCCCAAACAGTTTCATCTAGCTTTAAAGATCAATCCTTTCTCGATGGATATACAACTTTCTCTAAAATTCGCTTGATCTCTCTGTTAGATACCTCAGCTTGACCATTAGTCTGAGGATGGTAGGCTGTAGCAATGTGATGATTCACATTATATCTCTGCATCATAGCGGTGAACTTGCGATTGCATAAATGCGATTCCTCATCACCGATTATGACTCTTGGAGTTCCAAATCTCATGAATATCTACTTGTGAAGAAAATTAAGCACTACCATCACATCATTCATTGGAAAAGCCTTGACTTCGACCTATTTTGACACATAATCGACCGCCAACAAGATATACTAATTATTGCAAGATGAGACAAATGGCCCCATGAAGTCAATTCCCCAAACATCGAAGACCTCAACCTCGAAAAGCACATTAAGAGGCATCTCATCCTTCTTTGATATATTACCAACATGTTGGCAGCGATCACACTTCAAAATAAACTGATGTGCATCCTTAAAAAATTTAGGCCAGAAGAATCCTGCTTGAAGGATACGAGCTGTTGTCTTTTCTCCACCATAGTGGCCTCCATAAACAATCGAATGGCAGTCTTGCAAGATACCCTCCGTCTCGGTGTACGGAAAACATCTCCTAATGATTTGGTCAGCTTGTTGCCGAAACAAAAATGGCTCATCTCACATGTACCAATTCACCTCATGAAGAAACTTCTTCCTTTGAGCATGAGTTAAGTCTGGGGCATAATGTTGCTCACAAGATAGTTCACAATGTCTGCGAACCATGGTTCTTCTTCTTGCACCCCAAATAATTGCTCATTGGAAAAAGACTCGTTTATCAATGTCTTATCATGTGAAGTTGTACTTGGATATTCTAACCGAGAGAGATGATCAGCAACTTGATTCTCAGTACCTTTTTATCCTTGATCTCCATCTTAAACTCTTGTAGTAAAAGAACCCATCTAATCAATCTAGGTTTCGAGTCCTTCTTCGATACGAGATAGCGAATCGCAGCGTGATCGGTGAAAACTGTCACCTTCGTGCCAAGCAAATAAGATCTAAACTTCTCAAAACCGTAGACAATGGCTAAAAGTTCCTTCTCAGTAGTAGTGTAGTTCAGTTGAGCATCATTGAGGGTCATACTAGAATAGTAGACCACATGAAATATATTGTTCTTCCTTTGCCCAAGAACTGCTCCAACTGTATAGTCATCGCATCGCACATCATTTCAAAAGGCTCATTCCAATCAGGTACAGTTATGACAGGTGTCGTGATCAAGCTCTTCTTTAAGCTCTCAAAAGCAGCTAGACACTCATCATCAAACTTGAAAGGGACATCTTTCTCTAATAGATTGCACAATGGTTTAGAGGTTTTAGAGAAATCCTGGATGAACCGCCGATAAGAACCCGCATGACCAAGAAAACTGCGGATCCCCTTAACATAAATTGGTGGAGGAAGGTTTTCAATGACCCCCACATTGGATTTGTCCACCTCAAGACCTTTACTAGAGACCTTGTGCCCAAGAATGATGCCCTGTTGCACAATAAAGTGACATTTCTCCCAGTTGAAAACCAGATTGGTCTCAACACACCTTTTAAGAACTGCATCAAGATTTTATAAGCACTCGTCGAAAGAATCCCCAAACACAGAAAAATCATCCATGAACACCTCCACATTCTGACCAATCATGTCAGAGAAGATGGCCATCATGCATCTCTGAAATGTGGCAGGTGCACCACATAACCCAAAAGAAACTCTTCTGAAGGAAAAAGTACCAAACAGACAAGTGAAGGTAGTCTTCTCCTGATCTTCTGGAGCGATGCAAATCTGATTATAGCCCGAATAGCCATCCAGAAGATAGTAGTATTCATGCCCAGCCAACCTATCAAGCATCTGATCAATAAAAGGAAGAGAGAAGTGATCTTTCCTCATGGATTTGTTTAGCTTCATGTAATCCATGCAAACTCTCCACCCCGTGACTGTTCGAGTAGGAATGAGCTCATTCTTTTCATTAGCAACCACGGTGATGCCTCCTTTCTTCGGCACACACTGAACTGGGCTCACCCAAGAATTATCAGAAATAAGATAGATGATGCCTGCATCTAGCCACTTAAGAATTTCCTTCTTCATGACCTCCTTCATGATAGGATTCGACCTCCTCTATTGCTCAACAGTTGTCTTACTTCCTTCCTCTAACGGAATTTTATACATACAATAAGAAGGGTTGATTCCCTTAATATCTGTTATAGTCCATCCAATTGCCGACTGGAACTCTTTAAGAATTCTCAAGAGCTTTTCCTCATCACTACCTGAAAGGTCAGATGCAATAATAATAGGCAATGTAGATGCATCACCCAAAAACACATACCTCAAGTGTTCAGGCAAAGGTTTAAGCTCGAGTTTAGGAGCTTCCTCAATAGATGGCTTGAGACGCCCCTCGGCATTTTTGAGTTCTGAAATTCCAATAGATTCAGAAGGCATATCCAGCCTTCACTTCTAAGGAGAAGCATTCAGATACTGCAACTGCTCATCACCTTCTTCATCTTCACTATCTGAATTCCCCATCAAGGCTTTCTCTAAGGCATCAGACCTTAGCATATGATCAAGTTCTGAAGTAACCACAGAATCAACCAATTCCACCTTTAAGCACTCCTCTTTATCGGTAGGCAATTTCATGCCATTGAAAACATTAAAGGTCACATCCTGATCTAGTACTCGCATAGTGAGCTCACCCTTCTACACATCAATCAAGGTTCGTCCAGTAGCCAAGAAGGATCTTTCCAAGATTATGGGAATCTTCTTATCCTTCTCGAAATCAAGAATTACAAAGTCAGCAGGAAAGATGAGTTTGTCCACCTTGACCAAGACATCCTCCACAATTCCTCGTGGATATTTAATAGAACGATCGGCCAACTGCAAGTTATATATGTAGGTTTTAGATCAGGTAAACCCAAATTCTTGAAGATAGACAAAGGCATCAGATTGATGCTAGCTCCCAAATCACATAAACACTTGTCGAACGACAAGTTTCCGATGGTACAAGGAATAGTGAAGCTTCCAGGATATTTAAGCTTGGGAGGCAATTTCTGTTACAGCACAACACTACATTCCTCCATAAGAGCAACAGTCTCTAAGTCATCGATCTTCACTTTCCTTGAGAGAATACCTTTCATGAACTTCGCAAAGCTTGGCATTTGTTCAAGAGCTTCAGTGAAAGGTATATTGATATGAAGATTCTTGAACACCTCCAGAAACTTAGCAAATTGTTTATCCAACTTTTGCTTTTGCAGCCTCTTAGGAAAAGAAGGTGGAGTATAGACCTGTTTCTCCCCTATATTACCATCAGGAGGAGTGTGTTCCACAGTTTTCTTCCTTGCTTCCACTTATGCATCCTTCTGTACATCTTCTTCAGACAAAACTTCAGATTCTGGAACTTGAGATTTTTCGGGGCTCGCAACCTTCCCATACCTCAATGTAATTGCCTTGACCTGCTCTTTTGCTTCCCTCTTTCCTGGAACTTCTGTGTCACTAGGAAGTGTACCAGGTTGTCGATTCAACAAGTCATTGGCAATCTGCTCAATTTGATTCTCCAGAGTTTTGATAGAAACCGTTTGGCTCTTGCACATGAGCCTCAACTCCTCCAATTCATATTTTTCAGTAGATTGACTTGTACTTCCATGTGATAGTTGTTGAAGTTAGAGTTGTTATCTTGGTGCATATTATGGTTGTTGAAAACCAGGAGGGTTAAATTGCTTTGATGCATACTACTGATAAGGCTGTTGCACCATATTCTGATTATTGCTCCAGCTAAAGTTAGGATGATTACGGTTATTAGGATGATAAGTGGCTGGAACTGGTTGTTGTGACCTCTGAAAGTTGCTTACAAACTGATCTGATTCACTAGAAATAGCACACTGCTCAGTTTCATGTGCATCTGCACAAAGCTCACAAACACTTGTGATATGATTAACTCCATAATTAACCAAAGAATCCACCTTCATCGTTTAAGCCTTAAGTTGAGCAGCTATAGCAGTAGATGCATCCACCTCTAGAGTTCCTGCTACCTCGCCTTGTGGTAGTCTTTGAGATGGGTTCTGGTATTCATTAGCAGCCATCAGTTCAATTAACTCATAAGCTTCATCATAGCTCTTAGCCCATAAGGCTCCACCTGATGCTGTATCGAGCATGGGTCTAGACTGTGCTCCCAAACCATTATAAAAGCACTTGATAATCATCCATTTAGGCATCCCGTGATGAGGACACTTCCTAAATATCTCCTTATGATGCTCCCAAGCTTCACATAAAGTCTCTCGCGATTGCTGCGCAAATTGAGTAAGAGTGTTCCTGATTGCGTCTGTCTTTGCCATATGGAAGAATTTAGTAAGAAACTTCTGAGTAAGATCTTCCCAAGTCATAATAGAGCCTGGTGGTAGAGAATGCAACCAACACTTAGCTTTATCCCTCAGAGAGAATGGGAAAAGCCTCATCTTAATAGCATCTTCGGAAACATTGTTGAATTTAAAAGTGTCACAGATCTCGATGAAATCTCTAATGTGCATGTTGGGATCTTCCGTTGGAGAACCCCCAAACTGGACTGAGTTCTGCACCGTCCGAATCGTGCTAGCCTTGATTTCAAAAATATTAGCCGCGATGTCTGGTCTGACAATGTTAGACTGAATGTCAGTGATCTTCGGTTTAGAGTAATCCATCAAAGCTTTCAGATCTGCTATTGGTTCTCCTATTGCAACAATCGCTTCTTCTTCAACTTTCTCAACTTTCGAAAAAACTTCTTCAACTACTTCAACTTCTTCCTCCGCTTTATCCAGTATTCTCTTGCGAGATCGAGAATGCGTTAGCATAAACGCTCTCTAGAGTACCTGAAACACAAATAAGAAAATAAGTAAGTAAAATATCCGAGTTAGGGAACTTTAACGACCACTGATGTCAAGCACATAAATTAGATTATGCACTTATGCAACAATGGTATTGCACGTAAAAAACTTGTTAGGGCGGAAATAAGTGTTAAAATTACACGCAAGTATACGCATTCGCAAGTAGTATAAGATATAAATTAGATTCCACGGAGACTCTTTTTGGTTAACTTAAGATTATGCACCTATGCAACAATGGTATTGCTATCGCTCAATGCTAAGACAATAACAAGTTGAGATGTTTTTAACTAAGATTAACTAACATGCAATTAACTATGAATAAAAGTGATTGAATTAACTATATGAGACAAACATGGGATTCTATCTTCATTAAATACTTCATTCAAAGTTATTGTTCTTAACCTTAGCATGCAATGGTGATGACAACTAATCAGATAACACAAAACTAGTAAACGGAAACTTTTGTTTTATGAATACCCTACTACCAAACATCTACAAAAGAGATAGAAGCTTAATAGACACCAATTATGTTGAGACCCTATATGTCTATAGAATTTAACAACATAAAGGTTTAATGCACAAGTTATCTATTGTGATTATATAGGGCAAGTAAGATGGTTAAAATTACCTACGAATCATGCATAATAAATACATAAACCTATGCTAGCATGGCAAGTTCTAAATCCCTATATTCATTGTCGCTTTAATAGAGATTAACAAACTATCTTATAACTTCACGACGCTCATAAGACGAATACGCACAACCAATACAAGGATATCATACAATCACCATATATTTAGGTATCAAAATAATTAACTATAGAAATTCATAAGTAAATCCGTTGGAACCCCATGACAACGATTAGTTCATAACCGAACTCATCGTCATCATGGGTTCCAATGAAAGCATGATAAATTAACTAAGTCTTTATAAACTGACTAATAATAGCAAAGTACGTTAACAAGAGTATTAGGTTCAAATAACAAAGAAAACAAGCATCCAAGATTAAAACTTAAGCAAAGAATCACAAGTAAAAACTAGACCTTCTTCTCCTTCGTCATATTATGCTATTAGGTCTTCTTCCTGTTCTCTCTTTGCTCTCGTATATGAAAAACATCTTTTTAAGAGTCTTTAAATACCAGCCCAATTAGAGCAGAAGTCCAGGAAATCAGTTTTCTATTAGAATCAGGATTCTGAAAAATTGACCTAGCGCGGCTGCCCTGAAATCTGCCAAACCAGCGTGGCCGCTCCCAAGTGTAACGCGGCCGCCCTGCCTTTCTGGAAAAAATGGAATTTTCTGCTTTTGTGATCTTCTCGTGCTGGTTTCCTTCGTGCAATCGACCGAGGCTCCATCCTAACACTCTTTTAACATAATAACAATGCAATATATATTCCTTCCTTCGAAATATACCCTAAAATGTAAAACACTACAAATAAACACATCAAATAACTTGAGTACAAAATACCAATTTGAGCCTTCACGAAGCATTCTAAGTGAATATAAATGTCACTTATCAAGGTGGCCTGCTGAGGTTCTGTCCCCTTGGTAATCGGGAGTATAATGGTACCTTTTTAACATTCGACTTCGTTAAAGCCATGAATCAGCATATCAGTTGGTGTCAGTTGTGCACCCGTGTATCCCATCTGTAGAAACGTTTTGTTGGATAGAATATCTACCAACTATCCATTGTCAATTAATAATTTAATAACTGGGAAGTTGCCTATCACATGTGTTATGACCAACGGATCATGGTGAGGGGTATTTATTTCTTCTAGATCCATGTCTTTGAAGGACAAAAAGATTTATTTTTTAGCTCACTGGGTCACCTCCCCTACAATGTGCATTACTTCTCTTTCATAGGCTTTCCTTGAGTTATTTGATTTTTTGGAAGCGGTTGGCCCTTCGAAAATCATATTTATGACAGAGCCTCTAGGCTGAGGAGCCTTTCCTTGATAGTCTTTATCCCTTCTCTTATCATTATATTCTCTTCTTCCACGGTTTATGTCTCCATCTTTAGTGAACTTGTTGAGCCTTCCACGTCGAGTTAGGAACTCAATTTTCATCCTTCAATTCTAGGAAAAAATTTGTATCATTCTCTGTATCCTTATTAAAGTGATAAAATAAACTTTTGTCTATTTTATCAGGGTCAGTTCAAAGTGGCTTCAGCCATCTCACATCCCTATCTTTCTCAATCTCCAACAATATAAGGCTTCGTGGTGTGTTCAATCGATAATATTCAATAAATTATTGTCCCACCTTCTTGGGAGGCACATCTGTTTTTTTAGACACATGTGGGTGTTTGTCTTTGTTGTCATACTCCTGATTTCCTGTATATTTTTTGCTATTCTCCTCACTTTCCAACTGAGTCACATACTTCTTCATGGACTTATCGGCTTTTATGTACTTCTCTACCCTATCCTGCAACTAAAGCATCCTTTTAGGGGCACGCTTAGCCAATGACATTTTGAAGAGATCATTCATCATTCCTTGTTGCAGAGTTGTCATGGCCACTTTATCATCCAAATTTGGGACCTTCAAGACTTCTTTTGTAAATCGGTTCAAGTATTTCCTCAGGGATTTTTTGTATCCTTACTCTAGATTCATAAGGGATGCTGAGATTTTCTCATGCACCCTCCCGCTGATGAACTGTTAAATAAAATCCTGGCTGAGATTCCTAAAGCGACTGATAGAGTTTGGGGTAGATATATGTACCATCTTTACGCCATGCCTAATAGAGTTTAAGAAAATGCCCTTCACTTAATAGCATCATTTATAGGTTCAAACTTTAATGCATTAGAGAAAGTTATTACATGGTTCACCGGGTCTCCCTTTGCATCATATACTTTAATAGTTGGCATCTTGAATTTCCTTGTGATGTGAGTGTTCATGATATCAGCTATAAAGGTAAAGTGGGATCATCAGGATCTTCAAGGGGTAGCAACTCGTTGGGATCAGCCCTAAATGCTTCTAGAGTCCTCCTTCGAGGTTTGTCCTCCAGATCAATAACTTGAGGGGTAGCTCTCGTCCTTCCATAAATGTTAGCCCTCAGGGTCTGCCTGCCCTTCTTATCCTCCTGATCATTTTTGAGATTTTCCATCTCCGTTTCATGAGCCAAGATCTTTTCTTTTAAAGTCTATGCTTCAAAACTCTCTAATTCTTGCAAGTGTGGACATCTGCTTCCAACGAGCTTCTTATCTCGGTGCCTTCTTCGATGGTGCACATCTTCATCACTAGATTCTTTACTAAACTCGTCGTGGGGACCGGAAATTCACGTCCATCGGGAATAGGTTTCAATCCCCATATATAATTAGGATTATCCCAAGGTTGTGGCCTACATGGTGGGTGCAGCTTAGTTCCCCAACATTGGGGTATATTAGCATCCCGTAAATTGGGTTTCCCGTCCCTGTAAACACTAAGGTTAACATCTCAAATCCTGGTTGGGAGCTAATCGGGGCAGTCAGTGTTTGAGATTGGTGGCTTAGGAGTTGAGATTGTGGATTTGTTCCAGAAGGGGGGTCCTGGATAGAGGAATTTGTTCCTTTAGTTTGAGTCAGTGGATTAGATGTTATTACTGGGATATGTGTTCCATGGGTGGCATAAGTGGAATATGGCGTAATTTCGATGATGGACGAGATAATATGGGTAGTTCCAGCAGGAATCCCTTCAGATCTGCTTTGTGTGCTTACCATGGTTGATGTCTTCTTCCCACAGACGGCGCTAGATATTGCGGAATAAAACTAGAGCGTGTTTATCACGTGTAATAAATAGTTTATTTAATTTTATGATGGAGATATTCTAGCTTTAATGGTTGCACTCGTGATTCATGATTTAGGTCTGCCTTCACGAGATTCCTATGTATATCTAATGCGTAGAGAATCAAGCCAAAACATAGTTCTAGGAAGAAGGGATCAGACCCTTTATATAGGCGTTGGGAGCCTGTGTTTTAGGGTTGGGAAACTTGGTGGGCAAGTCTCTAGATTTGATTAGGCTTTAAAGTCCTAGAAAGTTGAGATTTACTTCCTTAGAGGATTGTATTGCTTGTGGACTACTCTTTCAAGAGATTGAGTTTGATTCAACTTTTCTTTCCTAGCTATAATTTTGGATGAATTATGACCTGCAAATTTAATATTAAATTCATGGTTTGCGGGCCTTATGTCAGCATTGCCTTGCTAGAAGATTGGCCCAAGCCCTTTAACGCAGCTGGGTCTTGATCGGACTATAACTTTGGCCCTTTAGAGCCTAACTAATGCAATATTATTTACCGAGATTTATTAATTGAGACTCATTAAATGAACCACTCTTGATCCATTAAATTTCATATTTAATGTATCTTTCGGGTTATTTTTATCCACATAAGCATGTGTAAATCGACTGAACTCAAGTATCAGATAATGGAGTGCTCCATCACAGTGGTGGGTAAAAAATTAAGATAAATGTGGATTTATTTATAGAAGAAAATTATGTTGGTCTACGAGGGATTATAGAGATGGTGATGGAAGATTTGTCCGAGTAAGATGTAAGAGACTGAATGGGTTATTGCAACCAAGAGAAGTTGAAATTTAAGTTAAAAAAGGGATTTATTTGGGCACAGAGGTTGGGCTTTAAAAACTTTATATTTAAAATGGATGCCAATGTGCTAGATGATGCATGTAATAGGGTTCAAGGGAGATCATATTTTCACACTATTATAGAATATTGTGTTCGAATATTTTAAACACTTTGATCAAGTGTTAATGTCATATATTTGCGAATAGAGTAGCTCATTTATTAGACAGAGTTTCTCATTATGCGTCAGATTCACATGAGTGGGTTCATTATGCTCCTGACTTCATGTATGATGTTATGATTTTTGATAATATTTAAGTAATGGAAGTAACATGATTTCAAAAAAAAAAATCACATTCGGACACACTGTCAGGATTATACATGGACAAACCCCAAATGATACACTGAAACTAAATAGTATATATTATTACGGATGGTAATCGGGTCAGTCAAAATGAGTTTAGAAAAAATTAAACCTGAACCCAATTTTCTTTGCCAAACCCGAACCCGATTTTCCTTGCCAAACACGAATCCAAACTCAGGAAAACCCGAATCACTGCCAAACTAGAACTCGTCGAGTTGTGTTCGGGTTCAGGTTAATGGATGTCTAAAAAATTGCAACTTGATTCCCATAAACTTCAGTGAAGGATTACTAGAATCTGATTCAAGCAAAGGGATCATGGATCTAAATATACTGAAATTGTTGGGTTTGAATTAGAGGATTCAGATAAAGCAATGGATCACACTTCTAAGGATGAAATTGTTAGTGAAACAAGCCAACAATATTGGCCTATAATACACTCGTTTCGAACCCTATTGTTGAAAATATGTTTAACGATAATTAGTTTAATGTTAGACTGTATTGTGATAGTTTGTACAAAGTACAATTATTTGTAGTACTAATATTAGTAATGTAGTATGGTATACATATAATACTACTTCAATTCATAGCTACTTCAAATTACAGGACAATACATGTTTATGTAAAATATTATTTATATATTTACACATGTTTCGGGTCCGGTGGGCTTCAAGTTTAGGTTGGGACAGAATGGGTTTGAATTTTCGGGTCAGGTTCGAAATGATATGACTTAAATCTAAAATGACCTGAAAATAATTCGGGTTTAAGAATCAAACCCAAAATATTCAGATTCAATAAAACTAGATCGAATCGGTACAGATATGGTATCCATCGGTTCAATACAAATTGCCATTTATATATGTTATTTTACCATTTCAAAGACTAGCCATTTCAATCACCACAAATTACTAGGTTATGATTTAGCACTAAATTGATAAATTTATTGCTAACTATTAGGGCTGTTTATAGACTGTTAAACATGTTAAAACCGACTCGGTCCAACCCCGAATTGGGCTGACAAACTGAATCATTCAAAATTGTGGATTAATTGGGTTAGTTTTTATTTGGGCCGATAATAACAGATTGGGTAAGATTTTACCTATTTAAAACCTTAAAAACAACTCAACCCGATTCTATTATTATCTCCTGCCCATTTTGGTATATCGCACCAGTATTCCTTGGTGAGTAGCATTAGCTACATAGACGAGATAGCATAAATTAATTATGATACCATTAACATGTAGTAGAATTCCTATGTCTCGGAGGATTCTTGCGATGAGAGTTGAAATCTTAAAGATCTAGAAATTTTGTTATTAGTTTTTTACTTTTTTAAAAATTACATAATCTAGAAACATCATTAAGTAAATTATATGTACAAAAGAGTGCCTATAAACAGTTCTTACATATTTTGTTGAGACAAAAAAGAATGGGAAAAGATTTCCAGTATAATATAGCAAATTCAATGAAATATTGTTTTGAAAACTATTGCACGTTTATTGATCTGAATATTTACGTGAATATTTACGTGAATAAGTTGAAAAGAATTGTATTATAGACCTAGTGGTAGGTTTCCGTTAAATAGCTTAGCAGACAAGAATCTTTAGAAATCAGAACAACTACATATGATATGGCTGTGGCATGATTTTGTTTTTTAACCACCTGATAAATTCAATCCTAACTCTCCAATCCGTAAGGTTGAGTTTGTTATTTTTTTAAATTAACGGGTTTATATTTTTATAACTTGTACTAAATGAAATGGATAGTTAAAACTGTCAAATCTACCCAACTCACCTCATGTGTAGTCCTACTAACCACAAATAATACCTTTAAAGTGGTATAAAAGAATCTGTTGAACTAAGTATATCTGATTGACAGTCACATTTAACTTTTTTTTAGAATAAATTATAGCATTGTGAGGTATTTTACCTGCATTTTTTATTAGCCGAACTTTCAAATTTATATTATTATAATGATCAACCATTAATTTTAAATTTTAAAAAAAATGACTAAGAATCACTTTTTAAAGAAAAACAACTTTTATATTTTACAAAGTGGCAAATAACCCTTTTTTATCGAAAAGTTAAAGCAGTATATGATTGTAGAAGTTTACTACTACTAATTCAATATTAACCCTTGAAATTAATGACTAACAATGAGAGTTTTTTACTTTTAAAAATTTTAGGCTAAAGGCCCATTTGTTAACCATGGAAGGAAGCTGGTTGAACTCGATGACTCATTGTTTCATCATTAAGATTATTTGTCAATACTCTTTTTAATCTAGATGATACAAAAAGTAGCTGAACGAGTCCAAAATATTTAGGTTGTGTCGTTTAGAAACTTATTGGTAGCCTATGTCATTAACACACTATTTCTTTAAAAAGTAATTACTCCTTGTAACCTATTCATATTCTATATAATATTATATTTTATTATAATTTAAAAATTTATAAAGGTCTTCCGTCAACAAAAATACTACTAATAATAATAATTCACAAGTAAATAATATCAATTTTGCATAAAATTATTATTAGTATCTGCAAAGGGAAACTTCACTTAACTGAATTAAATTCTATTTTTGGACAATGAAGTAAATTAGAATCATAAAAAAATTAGAAAAAAAACAAAATCGTAAAAGAATAATTATTAGAAATTGATAAAAAAATAAGGCTTTGAAGTCGGGAACTTGGATTTTTATATTGAATTTATAGATACATGCATATAGATTAAATACATTTTTTTTCTAATAATTGAATTAGTATATACTTCTAAGTACGTATTATTATGTGAGTAAGAGAATTTTTAATGTGAATGTAGGGGTTATTTTTGTAATTATAGAATATGATGAACTTTACCGTTAAAAATATACCGTGTACTCATATAACTTCCCTAAATATACTTTTCTTGTAATAAATATTAAATAACTTGAAATTTTACCATTCAGAAAATTTTACATTTTGTTTACCAAATGACATCGTTCATTAGTATTAAAATTTTTAGATTTTTTACTCATACAGAATTTGACTGGCTCAAAAAATATTGTTTAGATTTAACAAATGAGCCCTAAACTTGAAAGTTCGTTCTCAGTGATTTTCAAAGTGTTAATCCTCTCAATTTGTCTACATATTTTTATGAGATTATGATAAAGACATGTAAAAATAAATTAAAATATAGATTTTGCCACCGTTATGGATTGAAAACTAGGGTGTATTAATTGTTGTATTAATTACTAAGGTTCGGGAGCTCAAGGCCTTTAATGGCTGCTCTCGTGTTTCATAACTTAACTCTGCCTTTACGAGATGCATATGTATCTCTGTAAATTAGAGAATCAAGCCAAAAAACGTAGTTTTGATTTGAGGGGGTGAGACCCCTTATATAGGTGTAGAACACCTCGAATTAGATTAGCTGTAGGAGACTTGGTGGACAAGTCTCAGAATTATAATGGACTTTGGGGTCCTAAGAAGTAGGAAATTGATTCCTTATTCAATGAGGTCTCTTGGGTCTAATCCACAATGTTTCATACCCTTATTAGGACTTTTTTTAGTAGCTGATTTTTACCACATTTATCAACTATGAAAATAGTAAATATTGTGGGTCATTCGGGCCTTCTTTGTTCCATCAGGCCTGATCTGGTCCATCATGTCTGATCAATGTGTTATCCTTCTTGGTTTGAATGTCATACATCTTCTTAATGGGTCTTGTACGTAGCCTGGACCTTATATCAAAGTCAAGGCTTATTTATCCCTATGAAGCTGATTTACCATTTATTAATTAATTACGAAATTAATTAATATTCAGGATTTTGGACCCTTACAGGCTTTAGTGGTAGCCCAATTCTCGTAATCAAAGCGATATTAATTACGCAATCAGGATTTATCTTATTCTCTCTAGTCACCAAATTTATATTATTTTAAAATTAGAAAATCATGTAATTGGGTGTTTAATTTGCTATTTACAAATTAATTATTGAACTCTAAGTCAAATTCAATTTTATGTCACAGGAAAACCCACATTTACCCGAGGAGTCCGTTGGTGTCAATATTCTATTTCTTTGATGGGCATTAGAATATAAAATAAAATTTTCCGATTCATCTTTTAATATTTTAGATGAACTGGAACTTAATATCAGAATTCTCCTCGAGTGAAAAATTATCACATCTATATTTTATAATATTTTAACGATTTATTATGAATACGAAAACAAGTAATTACCCTAATAATGGACACACTTTATTCACCATTCGACCCGAATATATACTTTTTAGCCAGGAAAAGTATTGGGATATTGTTGGTTATAGGCCCAATAAGGCCCATTGAACGAAAGCCCATTAAGCAGTTGTGCTACTGGGCCGAAGGACCTCCAGGCCCGCGCCGCCGAGGCCCATGGAAGCAGCCCAGGTCGAGGCCTGCTACTCGCGGACCGTTGGACAATACAAGGGACATAAAGCCCCCTTTTCACTCCCTCATTAATGGTTGGTAACGGAAGAACATTCATGGCATGATTGGGTATAAAAACCCTTGTGAAGTAAGATAAAACATACACACTCTCAACATTTTCTGCTCTTGTATTACTACCCTAATTTTACAGCCAGATTCTGATTCTCACACCGGAGGTGAATCGGGGGTCCAAACCCTCGCATTCTCTTCACTTTTAGGTACGGCCGAAGCCTTCTTCAATCCAGTCGAAGCCTGTTCATACCACCGAAAGGATCTGGGCGTAACATTTGGCGCCGTCTGTGGGAAGTACGAGAGTTACAAGTTGAGAACGAGACTATGACAGAAACAATTCATGAACATTCACCGCCGCCTGGGTTCACCGACAAAGGACAACCGTCCACCCTAATCGACGAGGACGGGGTTATTACGCTAACCCCTGAAGAACAGGCCTTACTCCTAAAGATCCGGGCAGAAAAGGCCGCGGAGAAAGGTAAGGCCAAAGTTGATCAAGTTGACAAGGAAGTAGAAGCGCGAGCCAAGAAAAGAGAAGCTGATGCGCTCCGGTTGAAGGCCCTGCAACTGTAGAGGGAGGAAATTGAACTGCAAGAACGAGCCTTGAGGGAAGCAATGCGGGCCGAAGAGACCGGTGGAGCACATAAGGATAGAAGGGAACGTAGGGCGTATGACGAAGAAGATGAGTCTGACTCTGATTCGCATCCCCGAAGGAAGAGGGCAAAGCAACCCTACTCGTCCGATTCAGAGGAGTAGCCCGATGGATCCCGCCTCAGGCTCAATCGCTTAGAGAAGGCCCTGTTCGGTGATAGGAGGCCCGATCGAGAACCTGTTGTAACATAAGAGATTGAACTGTACCGACCCCCTCCGGGCGAAGAGAGACAATTCCCCAAGATGAGCGAGTTCAACGGGAAAGGGGACACCGAGGACCATTGTGAAAAGTATGAACTCCTGATGGTTGGTGATATAATGTTGTGCAAGATGTTTAAGACTTATCTCAAAGGGTCTGCCTCGATGTGGTACAAATCCCTGAAGCCTCGGTCAATCGGGTCTTACGAGCAATTGAAGAGGAAATTTTTAAAGTACTACTCGCACCTGTGCCGAAAGGCGAAGGATACCGAAGCCTTGGTCCACTGTCGGCAGAGGGCGAATGAGGAGCTGGGGGATTATCTCGCCAGATTCAAGGAAGAAGCGGGAATGGTCACCAATCTGGACAAAATCAAAGTTATGGGCTTCCTAACGGCGGGGCTAGACCCCTATAAAGGTAAAAAGCTTCGTTCATCTCTTTACGATTTCCCCACAAAATCCCTAAATGATATATATGTGAGAGGCGAGAATATTCGCCGCAAGATGGAAAGTATTGGGGGATATAAAGACACAAGAAGGGACGACCGATCAAAGCGAGCCGACAGATATGAGGGCTCAAGATCAGGGTCTGACCGGAGGGATAGCATAAAGGAAGGAAGGAAGGAAACAGATCGTGGAGCTGAACGACGTCGAGATAGAGATTCGGCCGTGTTCACTCCTTTGAATGCGCCGATCTCCAAGATTTTCCATGAGATAAAAGGCAAGCCGGGATTTGTTCGCCCCGCCAAGATGAAGGTCCCGAACTACAAGAAGAACCCCGATAAGTACTGTGACTATCACAGGGACAAGAGGCATAACATAGATGAATGCTACCACCTCAAGAAGCTCATTGAGCGCATGATCAAAGACGGCGAGCTTAATCAGTTCGCCCGAGATCTGAGAGATAGATTGGGGCCGAAGGAAAACCCAGAGGAGGAAGTAGAGGCCGATGAGCCAGAACGAAGGGACAGGATAAGGCGCGAAGTAAAAATAATATCTGGGGGGAGCATCCTGGATAAGGATAGCAAGACTGCAAAGAAGAGGTACGCCTGACAGGTGTACAATCTGTATCAGTTCGGGCAAGCAAAGCCCCACATGCCCATGACCTTCAGCACTGAAGACTATGAGGATGTCATTCGCTCGCACGAGGACCCTCTGATCATCAATCCTATCATCGGGAAAAACAAAATATGGAAGGTGATGGTGGATACCGGCAGCTCAGCCAATATACTATTCCACAAAACCTACTGTAAGATGAACTTGGCGGGAGAGCAACTAGAGCCCTGCAACGAAGCCCCCCTCTATGCAATCGGAGGCCATCCAATTCAGTTTGAGGGAACGATTACTCTTCCGGTCCTCCTGGGCAAGTTGCCATATACCGCCGAGAAGCTGGTGAAGTTCTACGTGGTTCGGATTGAAAGCCCGTACAATGCAATATTTGGCAGGCCCTTCTTATCTACTTTCGAAGCAGTGGAGTCCATACCTCACCTCAAACTCAAGTTCCCAACTGAAAAAGGGGTAGGAGATATGAGGGGTGATCAGAAAACTGCCCGAATCATAATGCTCGAAGACCTTGAGAAAGATCAAGAATATGAAGGGTCGGATGGAACCGGAAAGAGGAAGCGGGCAGAATCCGAACCCAGCGGGAGTCGGGAAATATTGAACATTGAGTTGGAAAAATTTGGGGCTGATCTCTCGAGTCCTATCGCCGAACCTGCGGTGGAGACTGAAGAAGTAGAGTTGTACGCAGGCTATTCGGGAAATATGGTACGAATAGGCAAAGACATGGGGCCAGACCTGAAGGCGAAGGTAATAGCTGTCATTCGGCAATACCATGATGTGTTCGCCTGGGGGCCCGAAGATATGCCCGGATTGGATCCCAAGACGGCAACGCACTGCTTGAATGTGCAGCCTGAGGCCAAGCCGGTAAAGCAAAAGAAGAGGACATTTGCAGTCGAACGACAGAAGGTAATAGAGGCCGAAGTGGAAAAACTTTTAGAGGCCAGATTTATCGAGGAGATCGAGTATCCTGACTGGCTAGCCAATGTGGTGGTCGTGAAGAAGTCAAACGGGAAATGGAGGATGTGCGTGGATTACACTAAACTCAACAAAGCATGTCCGAAGGATCACTACCCATTGCCTAACATCGACCAACTAATAGACGCAACCGCAGGATATGAGGTACTTAGTTTTTTGGATGCCTTTTCTGGTTACCATCAAATTGCTATGAATGATAGGGATGTGCCCAAGACAGCGTTCATAACTCCGAAGAGGACTTATGCTTATATTAAAATGCCCTTCGGACTGAAGAACGCTGGAGCCACATTCCAGCGAATGGTGAATAAAGTCTTCAAGGAGCATAATGGAAGGAACATGGAAGCATACGTGGATGATATGATAGTGAAGTCACTGTTCCAAGATCATGCCGAGGACTTAAAGGAATACTTCGAAACTCTCCGAAAGAACAACATGAGGATCAATCCGAACAAATGTACCTTCGGAGTCTCTAGTGGAAAGTTTCTCCGGTACATGGTCAGCGCCCGGGGGATAGAGGCAAACCCGGAGAAGATCAAAGCGGTTATCAATATGGAACCTCCCATATGCATTAGAGATATATAGAAATTGACGGGCCGACTCGCCGCCCTTCGGCGTTTCATTTCCCGGTCAGCCGAGAAAGCACTTCCTTTTTTCGTCGTGCTCAAAGGGTCAAAGAATTTTGAGTGGGGGCCCGAATGCCAAAAGGCGTTCGAAGAAGTAAAGGAATATTTAACAAAGGCACCACTCTTGATGAGGCCCGATCCGAAGGAAACTCTTCAGCTTTATCTAGCTGTGTCTGACAGAACTCTGGGGGCCGTCCTTGTGAAGAATTATGAAGGCAATCAACATCCCGTGTTTTACGTGTCCCATGTTCTCAAGGACGCAGAGACAAGGTACCCCAACGCCGAGAAATTCGTATATGGGTTGGTTATGGCCTCCCGAAAATTGCGACATTATTTTCAAGGTCGGACGGTCCAAGTTGTCACCGATCAACCTCTGAAGAAGATTTTGACCAGGCCCGAAGCCTCCGGGAGAGTCGTAACGTGGTCCATTGAACTCGGGGAATTTGATCTCGAATATGTCCCCCGAACGGCAATTAAGGCCCAGGCTTTGGTCGACTTCGTGGTTGAATGCGCATTCTCGGGTCCGAAGGATCTCTCGCCTGAAGAACAACTAATCCGGATCCCGGGGAAGTGGAAGCTCTTTGTAGACGGGTCGGTCACCGGAAAAAAGTGTAGGGCAGGCTTGATCCTCTCCAGCCCCGAAGGATTTGAAATATGCCAGGCCATAAGGTTCAACTTCCCCTTGACAAACAATGAGGCCGAGTACGAAGCCCTCCTCGCAGGAATGAAGCTTGCCCGAAGCCTCGAGGCGAAGCACCTAAGGGCCTTCAGCGACTCCATGTTGGTTGTGAAACATTTCACAGGGGAGTATGAACAAAGGGATCCCCGAATGAGAGCCTATGCTACTAAGGTACGAGAAGCTTCTTTATCATTTGAAACCTTTGAATTAAGTCAAATTGGCAGAGAAAACAATTCTAGGGCAGACGCACTTTCCAGGCTAGCTTCGGCTGAGACACAGAACTTAACCGGTTCTATTTACCTCACCGAAGCCAAAATGCCTTCGATCAAAAAGAAAGAATGCCTAGAGATTCACCAGGGAAGCGACTGGATGACCCCCCTCAGGAACTTTCTGGAGAAGGGCATTCTGCCACCCAACCGAAAAGATGCCTTGAAGGTTAAATACAGAGTATCAAGCTACACTATCATCAATGGGCGAATATATCGCCGATCAGTAAGTCAACCCCTTCTACACTATTTGAACAGCGAAGAACAGCAACAGGCTTTGGAGGCAGTACACGAAGGAATTTGCGGCGAGCATCTGGCTTGTCGTTCCCTCGCCTTTAAAATTCTCCAGCAGGGATTCTTCTGGCCCACTTTGAAAGCAGACGTCATCGACTATGTAAAGAAATGCGTACAATGCCAGTTGTTCTCCACTGTCCCGAAGCAACCTCCTAAAGAGATGACCTCTATACTAAGCCCAATTTCGTTCGCCGTATGGGCCGTGGATATAGTTGGCATACTTCCTACCAGCTCGAGGCAAGCGAAATACTGCATAATCGCCATTGACTACATGACTGAATGGGTCGAAGCCCGTCCTCTGTCAACCATAACAGAAGAAGCTGCTAAAAAGTTCTTCCTGGAACAGGTCATTCTCCGGTTTAGCATTCCGAAAACCTGCATCTCAGATAATGAAACTCAATTCATTGGAAACAAATTCCGCAAGTTCCTGCACCACTTCGGAATCCAACAAAAATTTAGCTCAGTGGCCCACCCACAAGGAAATGGGGTGATTGAAGCGGCGAACAAGGTGATATTCCGTGGAATTAAGAAGAGGTTGGGCGAGGCTAAAGGAAGATGGGCGGAGGAACTCCCTTGGATCTTATGGGCTTACCGAACCACCCCCCGGACATCAACCGGAGAAACTCCTTTTAGAATAGCTTATGGCACCGAGGCCTTAGTTCCTGTCGAAGTGGGCTTGGAATCATACCGAACCGAGACCTACAATGTGGAAACTAATAGCTTCGGGTTGAAGGCGAACGTAGACTTTCTGGAGGAAGAAAGAGAAGCCGCCCATCAAAGGAACATGAGGTATTTACTGCAAGCGGCACAACACTATGACTCCAATGTGAAGAAAAGGGCCTTCGGAGTAGGAGACCTAGTATTAAGGGAGTTGGTCGCATTTATGCCGACCAAGCAAGGAAAGCTCCAGTCGAACTAGGAAGGGCCTTACAAAGTGACCGAAGTCGTTCGCCCTGGAACCTATAAGCTCGAAACGTTGTCAGGCGAACAAATTAAAAACACTTGGCATGCCAGTCGCCTTCGGAAATTTTATCAGTAAGAAATTTCTTAAAAAGCTTGTATTTCAATTATATGTGAAGAATGTAAGCAGTCTGATTAAATAAAGATGCATTTCCTGTCAAAATTTCTTTATTTATACATGCTGCGGCCGACCGAGTATTATCTGAGGGCGATCCCGAAGAAGATAAACCCTTCGGCTGCCGCCATTGTCTAATTTGTTAACTGAAAAGACACAAGGGGCAATCACCCAAAAATCGAACATCATTACACTATATTGGCAACTTGGAATTGGTAAACACGAATTAAGGGCCTTAAGGGGCAATCCTAGAATAACGCCCTATCATTCGTCTTAACTTAATTATTTATTATTAATGAGGCCCAAGGAATCCCTGTCCCGGGGCGATCAAAGGAAGGACATGGTTCTTCGGCCTAGATAATGAAACAATTAATCCAACCAGGTTTAGGGGCGATCCCGAAGATGACCGCCGATCTAGGGGCGATCATAAAAAGATCAGCGCCCATGTTCCCTCGCCTGAATTAAGAAGGGATTAACAGCCCGAACCAACCTTCGACCTTCAACCTTTGGGGCCGTAAGGGGTAGTGAGGCAGCAAAAAATTAAAATCATTATTAAAATCGTTAAGGCAAATGAATAAGCCGAAGATACGATTCATTTTATTCAATTCGATAAGATCGTTGAGGCGAATGAAGCCAGAGAGGCGATTCATTTTATTATTAAAATCGTTAAGGCAAATGAATAAGCCGAAGATACGCTGCATTTTGTTCAATTTGATAAGATCGTTGAGACGAATGAAGCCAGAGATGCGATTCATTTTATTATTAAAATTATTGAGGCAGAATAAGCTGAAGATACGATTCATTTTATTCAATTTGATAAGAACGTTGAGGTGAATGAAGCCAGAGATGCGATTCATTTTATTATTAAAATTGTTGAGGCAGAATAAGCCGAAGATACGATTTATTTTATTCAATTTGATAAGATCGTTGAGGCGAATGAAGCCAGAGATGCGATTCATTTTATTATTAAAATTATTGAGGCAGAATAAGCCGAAGATATGATTCATTTTTAAGGCGAACAATTAAATACAGTCGGACAATGCTGATGAAAAACAGATGCATTAAAATATAAAACCCCGAAGGCTAGTTAAATTACAAAGAGTACCAACTACAAAGAGTACCAACTACTACCAATTACAAAGAGTACCGATTATAAAAAATAGAAATACAGGAAGACGAACGAAGAATGCCGCTGCAAGAGTTGGGTAAGACCATGGAAACATCAATGGCAAACTTCACAACAAGATCATCTTCAGTCATGTCAAGCACCTCAGTGCTGAAGGTTTAGGCTTGAGGGTCTTCATCCGAGAGCTCTTCGTCTTCGCCGGAGGAGACAGGAGGGACTTCGACTGCTGGACGACCGATAGGATCTTCCAAGCTGTCGTCCAGCAACTGCTTATAGTCTCAGTTCAGGCCATGGGCCTTCTCCAGGACATAATCAGCGCCGAACTGGAAACGGCGCTCCTCAGTCCGGTCCAGCTGCTTATGCTTCTTCCGAAGCTCCTTTCGGGACCTCTTCAGCTGGACATTCCGATGGGAGATCCTCCGGTTCGCCCTCTCCAGCTCGGTCTCCAGCCGGGATCTATCCTTCTTCAGCTCAGCGGCTTCGACCTCGTTCTGGGCTTTCACCCTCACGAGCTCCTCCTCGGCCGCCGCAACCCTCCTCTCCAACTCCTTCACCTCGGCCATGCGAGTCTCCATATCCTTAACCTTGTCCTCCACGGCTGCGGCCCAAGGGGAAGCCTACAAAAAGACGACAAAAACATTACTAAAGGATGCCGAAAAGAAAAAAGTGGAAGAAAAATAAAAGATTAAAAACATACCAAAGACAGGAAGGACAGAAGCTCCGTGCAGGCTTCGATAGCAGAAGCCGAGGCAAAAGTCGGGAGATCGACCGGGAGCTGAAGATCATGGCAGAGGTCCGAAGCCACCTCCTTCATGGACTACCGAGCAGGGTACACCGTATGGTCAGACGTAAGCACGCCCCACCCCGGGAGATAAGAACGCACTATCCCCTCCTTGCTCCGGGTCCTCTTGGAAGGGTTCCCCTCTCCCATGTACTCCAGATCGTCCCCCTCCTCGGCCTCAGAAGCCACTCGAGATTGACGGGGCGACGAAGGCTTCTCGGTCGGGGCCCTTTCACCCGTGCCCTCAGATGGATCGGGCGTAGCCCCCTTGTCGGCAGCCTTCTTCGCCGCCTCTTCGGCCGCCCTTTTCTCGGCCGCCCTGGCCTTCTTTCTCTCGATCAGGGCCTCCCTTGAAGACACTGAAATAAGAAGGGAAAACAAGTCAGTCCAAGCATATATATAGTCGAATGCATAAAAAGAAATAGAAATACAGGCGTGGGGACAACACTAAAAGACCAAGGAAGAAGTTTTGTTACCCCCACCCCACAAGCTGAAGAGCCAATCCTTGTCCCGAAACTCTCTGGGACCCAGCTTCTTCACATTGACGTCCACCAACGCCGTGTAACTATCCTTCTCCTCCAAGGTCAAGCTCGGCATGAGAAGCAGAGCGGGGTTTACATCCCGCCAAACCGACATGGCCGCCAACCCCGGGCCACTCACATAGCACCAATGTTTGTGAGTGGACTTATTGTTCGAATTGGTCGCCGTCCAATCGGGTCGCCCTGCCCGACGGGCGATGGTGTAAAAACCCGCACTCTTCAAATTCCTCCTAAAATCGTAAATGGTACCAGAATAGGCGAGTGCTGGGTGCGATCCCGGTGTGAAGACACCTGTTCTGGAAACAGTTGATGTGGATGAACCCGTTCGGATCCATCTGCCCGAGGGCGATACCCATCTGGAAGAAGAGGTGCTTGATCAGCTTCAACGGCGGCACCCTCAAGCCGCATTTGAAGGCCGCCTCTGAAATCCCTACGGCGCAGCCTCCATATCCATCCGGCACCCCGGGAGTGTCGAAGATCCTCTCGCCTTCCCTCGGCGCATACAGCCAACAAAGTCCTCGGGGAACCGAATAATCATCGTACATCTGAACGACGTGCCCTTTCGTCAGTTCAGATCTATTATTGGTTGCGGGATAGTCGGCAGCCGAACCATATAGGGCCCGTCCCGTCCGCTCGGGGCGAATGGAAGACGTTCCCACCAAGCTGTTGGATAAGGGGTCCCATGAATCCGGGGGGCGTTCTGCTCGGTCCATGTCCCTGTATCAGGAACAGAGAGACATTAGTCCATGTACTCGGATTAGCAGATAAAAGAAAAAATAAACACCCGAGTACACGTCCCAGGACCGAACGAACCAGAACCCCGGAGGCTGTTTCCGAAGGCTGCTTCCGAGCCAAGCCCACCTGAAGGATGTTCTTGCCTACAGAGCCTTACGCAAACATCGCTCCAGACCACCTGTTTAAGCCCTGGGTCGGCTCCCGAAGGGTGTTCTAAAACCAAGAAATCCCGAAGAACGTTCTTGGTCATAAAACACCTCGCATGCCATCTTTACTTTCTGCTCTTGTATTACTACCCTAATTTTACAGCCAGATTCTGATTCTCACACCGGAGGTGAATCGGGGGTCCAAACCCTCGCATTCTCTTCACTTTCAGGTACGGCCGAAGCCTTCTTCAATCCAGCCGAAGCCTGTTCATACCACCGAAAGGATCTGGGCGTAACAGATATATATAGAAGATCCGGTTAAAATCTCACTTTAACCTCTTAAAAATTTTAGAAGTGTTAAATTACTAGGATGAATTTCCCCGTTGGCTGAATTCCTCGTAGGCTGAATTCCTGAACGAAAATTTTAAAAGTGAAAATTATTTACAGTTTGATGCTCTTTTTTTTACCATAATTTCAGTTGATGCTACCCTAGAGAGGTTTTTTTCCCTAAATTTAGCTAGAGAAGTTAATTAGCAATAGAGAAGTTAATTAGCAATATTATGCAGCCGTGCAGTTATGAACTCATGAAATTCGGTCTCAGTAGATTAAGTTATTATATAGATTTCCAAACACGTACAATTGAAATCATATTCACAGCTACACAACCTTGGTGTTTAGGTGTACAAGCTTGCCGAATTATTCCAAATTAACACACAATAAAATTATTTTAATTTTGTGCTTCTTGGTTGCTTTAAAACTTGTTTCTATACCAGTAGACTCCCTTGGTCTCGCCTTCATCTTTCTCCACGTAAATGCACTCTTTCATTTCTCTATACATTGCTTTGAGGATCGGAGTTCCATCATATTGGTAGTACTCTCCAAGTATTGGCTTCATTGCTTCAGTGGCTTCGAGTCCGTGATAATGTGGGATCATGGAGAAAATGTGGTGACAGACATGAGCATTGCAGACATTGTGGAACACCTTGTTCAAGATCCCGTAATCTCTGTCAACTGTGCAAAGAGCTCCTCTCAACCAGTCCCACTCGGTGGAGTCATAGTATGGCAATGAAGGGTGAGTGTGGTTCAATATGGTGATCAACACAAACCATCCGTTAACAACTAGAAGTGGACCTCCGTAAACACAGAACACCCATGCAAATCCTTTGGCCAACACGAGTTTGTATAGTCCGTAAATGACAGCAAGAATAGCAATGTCAGAGACAATGATTTCCTTGCGCTCGCGTTCTGAGTAAAGTGGGCTGTGGGGATCGTAGTGGGAAGTCCACCTTTCGTATTTGTGTCCGGACACATTGAACATCAAGTACAATGGAAAGCCTATGAGAAGTGTGGTAAGCCACACAAGGACTCTGCCAGGTGGGTTGTTAAGCAACTTGTAATAGTTACGAATATTGGACTTGAATCGTGGGACATAAACCTCGTCATTTTCAAGAGATTGGGTATTTGCATGGTGACGACGGTGGCTAATTTTCCAGGAGAAATAAGGAACCAAAAGAGAAGAGTGAACAACAAGGCCAACAAGGTCATTGATCCAGTTGTAATTGCTGAAGGCATCGTGGTCGCACTCGTGACCAACAACCCAAGCACCGGTGAGGACACAACCTTGAACAGCAATGTAAGCGGCCCAAGCCAAGTAATTGAAAGGAGTTGGAAGATATTGGTCTATATAGTTGGTAGCAACATAGTAAAGAGCATAGGCCATGAGGAGATCCTGAATAAGGTAGCGGAAAGACGTAACAAGAGACTTGTGAAAGCAATGAGCAGGAATTGCTTTCTTCAAGTCCCCAATTGTGAATGGAGGTTTCTCATGGGGAGCACGTTTAAGCGCTTCTGCTGCTGTCTTCTTCCCACTCGGGGGATCCGACATTCGTCCACCTGCACCCATATTTTTCGAAAACAAAATGCGAGAGTATAGAGAGTAGCTGTGTATCAAGTGCAAGGAAGGATGATAACAAAGTGAAAGGGGTAGAGAGTATAAATAGCTAGTACAACGCCCGCCACAAAGATAAAATAGGAGTATTACACGTAAAAAGAAGTACATGTGTTACGGTGGATGATAAATTTGAAAAGACGAAACCCTGTCGGTCAGGCAAGGCGGGCGCTAGGATTCCACAAGTTGGAATTATAGTAGTGATGTTTTGTTTGGGAGCACAAGTCAGAAATGGCGTACGACTGTTTCACCAAATAAATCTCAAATTATGAATAATATGGTCGAAGGCGATAGATATGAAGTGGTACAACATGATCTTATGATTGGCAGCTTATTTAATGCAGGATACTGGATTGATTAAGATTTTGTAAAACAAATCATACTTGTCTGATCGTCAATTACTGTGCTGGCATCTGTAATACGATTTTGCCAAATCCAATGCTTGATTTTTTAGAATAATAAAACAAGAAATAATCTGGAGTAGCTCATGAACGAAGACCCATATTGACTTGTGGTAATTTTATTCATCATGTCTCAACTCCGGCAATGTATATGGGAAATGATGCATTGAGTTTTCATTTCAAATATCAAATTTTTAATATCAGCATACATTAAACAATGAATTTGAAATGTTTTTATTGGTGAAATTGATATAAATGTAGGGATCCATCAATATTTATGATTGAAAAATTAATCAAATTTTAACAAATATTTTCTTATGATGTGTCATGCCCATGGACACATGGCAGAAAATTCGTTTTAAATATTATTATTCTGAATGTGGGAAAATATTAGAATACGCAAAATGATTCATTTTGAAATGGTCCCAGTACATTTCCTAATTAGTTATGATATATAATTAAAAAAAATGACACTTAAAAATATCAATTAAAATAGCACACTCATGAACATATTTCCACATTAAAAATATTAACTAAAGTAATATATATTATCACGTGAATTATGTCACATCATTTTAAAAAAATGATATTCAATTTGGGACTTGTATCACTATTAACAAAAAAAATCAAATTATTTTGATCATCCAAATATATATCTTTTGACCAAATTTAAAATTTCAAATAAAATTTGGTTATGACCGGTAACCAAATAAGATAATATTTTGTTGCCAGTTTTGAATTAGTTTCAAAGAAAGATATCTCCGGATGAAATTTATTTTCATGAATTAAACTTAGCTCATCCAGTCTAATACATTTGGCGACGAACTCCGAACTGGACGCGGAAAGTAATTAATGAACAAAGTCTATTCTGTTTTTCTGACAAAACAGGATGTTTACGTCCATTACCAGCAACACATATAAAATTAAATTAGTGCAGTAATAGTATGAACCAAATTTATATAATGTAATACAATACACGTAATGGCATGTAAGTGTCGCATTCATAGTGCGTTAGAGTGTATGAAATAATATGTGACAAAACGGACTGTATAGCTTAATCAGGTAGCTATATTATATGAAATGAGTAACATCTGTCTGTGATCTTATTCCGTCGTTGAACTGCTTCTGATAGTCTGATACGTACAACAGATTAAAACAAAACCGTCGTTTTATTAGGCAAAGGTTGGATGATTATATAGTGTTATATAAACAAGTACACAAAAGAAATGTGTGTCGTCGATGTGGGAGCTACCAATTTTGTAGCCATTGTAACCAAGTTTTTATCTTTGGACGCTTAATAAGATACTTGAATTTTAGGTTGGTATGTCTTTCAAATTTCAAGTTCTCAATTTTTTTTTTTAAAAAAAAGTTTGACTGTATCATCCGTCCGCGAATAGCACAGAAAATTGGTGCCAATGAAGGGAATCATCAGATGGAGGAGATTATCAATCTATCCATACTTCAATTTTTTATTTTAAGGTATTTCTATTTTCAAAAAAAATTTCATGAACAGATGATTAGTAAATAATCGCCGGAGGTGAACTAGGGCCGTAAGCTAATACATGCATCCTGCATATCTTAAATTTATTTTCTAGGAAAAACACAACTAGCTAGTTTTTTGGAGGCATATTAATATATTTCGTTAAATTTTAATGGTAAAAAGTTGAAAATACGCTTGTCCCCTCCACGTTCCTCAGCAGAACCGGTCCTGTATGCATTATTGACCAAAGTTACCTGTTGAGTAGCCGGATAGGAAACGTCCAGCTGCTGTGTCGTCTTTTTTCTTTGATACATCAGCTTTACCAGTCTCACTATGTTTTCTTTACTTTGCTTTATCACAGCATAGAGTTTAAACTGTTGAGGACATCTTATTTAATTATATCATGCCCAGAACATCCAGATCCTCATGTTTCACGTCTTTCACATTGTAAGCAAGGGCGGTCTCTAACATTAAGTAGCTCAGGATGAGTTTATGCACAATTTCAAAACTGGGTTTATAAAGTATTCCAATTCAGATGCGCCAAAACTTTGCTTTAAATTAGACAAAACATTTTGATTAACTTGCAATGGTTTTAATAAACTATACATACATAAAGAACCATAGTCTCCTTAAAATCAAACAAAGTGATATTTCTAATTTGATATACAGCTGGTACATCATCTTCATGGCTAACACAAAGATAAAGAAACCCAAGGGTAATCTAACTTTCCATGTTCCTTTCTAACAAGAAGTTGCATAAAATTGTGAAAATTGGTCCTTAATGTAATTTGAGTCAGATAAACTAATCATCATACTTGGTCTTGTTACTGAACCAATAAACACCTTTATTTTTCTCATCTTCATCAGGTACCACATATAGACATGCTCTGATCTCCCTCCACATGGCCTTGTACCATGGTGTTGGATCATACTGATAATAGTCACCCAATATCGGTTTGATGGCCTCTGTTGCCTCCAGTGAATGATAATGAGGTATAGTGGAAAGCAAATGGTGCACTACATGACTATCTGTTACATGATGAAACACATGGTTTAGGATTCCATAATCCCTGTCGACAGTCGAAAGAGCTCCTCTGAACCAGTCCCATTCGGATGAATCGTAGCGAGGCAACGAAGGGTGAGTGTGTTGAAAGCATGTGACAATTACAAGGAAAGCGTTGTGAACTAGTAAAGGAATCCCATATGCAAGAAGTGTGTGGGAAAGACCTTTGGCGACAGTTAAAAGATACAGAGCATAAAGCATTGCAAGAATACCAGCATTTGAGATCAAGATTTCGATACGCTCACGGGCTGAGTACATGGGACTGTATGGGTAGAAGTGGTTGGCAAATTTGTTGTAACCTCTTCCAGCCATGTTGAACAAAAGATATGAAGGCCAACCTAATGTGACTTTAAAGAGTAGCACTCCAACACGACCCGATGTGCCATAAATTCCCCAGTACCATGAATTAGGATCAGGTTTTAGTTGTGGCACATAGGCCTCCTCACGGTCAAGGTTGGAGGTGTTAGCGTGGTGGCGACGATGGGTGATCTTGAAGGAGTAGTAGGGACAAAGGATGAGGGAATGAGTAAAAAGACCAATAGCGTCGTCAACCCATTGATAGTCGCTAAAGCCATGGTGACCACATTCGTGACCAATGACCCAAAGTCCATACATGACACAACCTTGACAAAAACCATATATAGGCCAGGCAAGATAAGCTAGTTTATAAGGAAGTAGATGAAAGTAATTGGAGGCCACAAAGTACATAAGATAATTGGCGATGAAATCCACAATAAGGTAAGCCAATGAGTGGAGAAGTGATCGTTCAAAACAGTGTGGCGGTATAGCCTTCTTCAAGTCCCTTAATGTAAAATTAGGCTTCTCGTGAGGAGCTCGTGGGAGAACGTTTGATCCCCTCGCCCTCTTCACGCGATGACCGGAATCCTCAGTAGCTGCCATGTTTCCACCCGCACCCATTTTTCAATGATCTGCAAACCAAAGCAATCAAAAACATTAAGACCACGTCTTATAATAATATATGTTACAATAATACATTAGTCATTACAATAATACTCTGATTGCATGTCAAGTTACGGGTTCTCGAGAAATTTATATAATATATTAACGATGCAAAGATGAACTTACCGAAGAAGGGATGAGATAGATAAGTAGCTCTGGAGTTGCAGGATTGATAGTATGGTGGATGTGTGTTGCCTAGTTGAGGTCACCAGGTAGCAGTTGCGTGAAATGAGTTGTGCTCACAGAAGTGAAGTGGTATTTAAGGGAAATGGCAGCCAGCCAAAAATGATTTGATTAAGTGGAAAATCTTTAGGCCCTCAGTTTAATATCAAACAAGCATTGTTGTAGTCTTCATTGGCGGCTAAGTCCATCCAAGACTGCTACCCAGATTGGACCTTAGTAATCTACGTAAACCAAGTACTTGGCCAAATGGGTACTATATGCATTACTTCATTTTTATTATACAAACACGAAATTTACAGTGCATGTCAACTAAAAACTAATTCAGCGACTCATAATTTATCCTTTTTTATGATGTGATACTAATATTACATGAATATATTGCTCACTGGTCTTTTCTGATACTTCATCTGTATCTTGTTATATTTTCTTTTTTATCGGTTAAATAAACATTTTTTTATTAAAAATTAAAAATTACTTTTATATTATTTTAAAAAATAAAAATAATATATAAATTAGATTAGATGTATTTTTTAATTATATGGATTTTTTTTTTGTTTAGTTATAAAATATTAATAACTTCAATCAAATTTTAGTCAATTTAACCGTACAAATATCAAATTTGACAACTTAAAAGATACCGAGGGAAGAGTAATATAAATATATGGAAGAGTGAATCTGATAGAATATATATTTTTGTATATTTTAGATGATTAATGTTCCCATATTAATTTTATTTTGCATTTAATTGGACCTTTATTAATTATTTTGTAATATTTTATTGTAGAAAGCAGGAAATTCTAAATTGTAAAGGATCATAGCTAAATTAGAAGAAAATTCGGATTTGTTGGACTGTTTGTGTGAGACTCATTGTTTGGGCCGTATCTTGAGTACTGTATATCGGATTTGGGCGAATCAACAGCCACGCCAAGATAATGAGACTCTCTTTCATTAGAGAATGGTCTACACTGCAAAATCCACTCGGATCAGTCCAGTAACAGCAAGGAAAAGTCAACTACGAATTTTGACTTTAGAACCCATTCAATTGTGGAAACTCTTGTTTATTCCTAGAAACAATAAAAAAAATACTTTTTATATTAGGTTTATATTATCATAGATGGAGATATACATATAATCATTGTAGTAGCCACTAAAAAGGGAAGAAGACTTTAAGGAGAAGATTGTGTGATTGGGAATTTCAATATAGGGATTTCTCTTCTAAATCTTTACTTTGTATTGTTTTCTCAACTCATGTATGATTTTTATGTACTTATTCATGACTATAATAGGCTAAACCTTCTTTGTTGTAGGGCTTTTTTGAACCCCTAAACCTTATGACAATTTTATGAGTATTAAATTTATATTCTTGAGATGTGTTTGATTATGCTTATATGCTCGTCAAAACTTTTAGAAATGCTTGATTTAACATTGGTATGTGGTCATCCAAATTTGTAATGTGATTGTTGTCTCTAAAAAGTCAATTAATCTTTCTATGTGGTCATGGGATTAATTGTATAAGTGTGTAATTCATATTAACTTTTCTATGTGGCCATGGGGTTATATGAATAGCAAAATTTATTTCTATGTGGTCATGGCAAATTTTCTGTAAGTATTTAGCATATCGATGATAGAGTTCGACACTTGTATGTCATGGGTTTAGTGGTGGCTTTACATGCTTTCCAACATCTCTCTCCACTTGCTTACACACCAAATTTTAATTAAGTTAAATTTATTTTAGTTAAAAACAACTAATCAAACCAAATCATATTCTTAATTTTTACTCAAGATAAAAGTAAATATCAAACACTTGATCCTTTGCGTTAACGATACCCTTACTTATTCTACATTACATTCGACACAAAAGGGTTTAAGTTGAGTCACATCAGAATTGAACCACATTCTCCCATATTCATGTTTTAGCTTGTTTAAAATTTATCAAATTCAAAATCAAAATTTTACGCAGTCAAAAACTCTTTAAAAAAATTCTTTTTCATTAACATATTAACAAACAGTTCACTAGCATACACCGTACTTTACTTAGTATCATAAACATGTCTCACGAACATATATCATAATTAAACTAGTATTAGTAAAAAAAATTATATATAAATTATAAAAGAAAAAACTATGTTCACGAATATACACGAGCTATATTAACAAACTATTTTTAGAGCCTATTAACAAACTTGTTAACCAGCTATATCTTATTAAACTTGTTCACGAATTTTCAAATAAGAATATGTTAGGTTCAAGTAACTTGTGATGTACGTTAAAATTTTTCAACTTGCTTATAAATAAAACTTAACATTGACAATAATCAAATTTGTTTTCAATTTTAAAAATATTTGTATTCGGTATGTTAAGCAAATTGAAAATATAACGGCTAATAATTTAGCTGATTTATCTATTTTTCAATATAATTACACGTCGATTGGGGATTTATCCTGGTAGTTTCCTTTCAAATTAATAAAAAAAAGTTTTAAAGTTGTTACAAGAAAAATAAAAAGTATTCATCACTTTCAAATGGTGCACAATTTTTGGTTCAAAATTTAGAAACATAAAAAAATAAAAAAGTAACCAATTTTTACTAATCTAATATTATATTATTCGTGATCATATCGGCAAACTATGATAGGATGTAAAAATCTCATCTAGGGTTCAATCCTGCTCTAGGTTGAGTCAGACTCAATACAGGAGTCGGGTTTCATCCTAATCCAGGAACAAGCCAATATGGTGAGCCGGACTCAATGCGGGAGCCAAGTTCCATCTCAATCCAAGAACAAGCCAGTAGGGTGAGTTAGGCCCAATGGTGGATCTGAAATCCAACTTAGTTTAAGAACAAGCCAATATAGTGAGTCGGACTCAATGCGGGAGCTGGGTTCCAGCTCAATTCAGGAACAAGCCGGGATCCAACACAATCCAGGAACAAGTTAATAGGGTGAGTCAGGCTCATAAGGGAGCGGTTCAGGCCCAATCCAAGAACGAGTCAGCATCCCAGCTATAGTTAAACAGGTTCACGACATGTTTGATATAATAGATGATATCAGTATATAGCTATCAGAGTTTGTCATCAGCAATTGATATTAAGGTTTGACAAAAGGTGATGTCATCATTATTTATCGTCAGTATTTGCTATTAAGTACTTATCATCAGCATTTGCTCATATCAGTATTAGTCAAGCTGGAAATCAAGAGATATTGAAGAAGATATATTTGCAGAAATATGTCGGTTTAGGACTTTACTTATTGTAATAATCAATAGTTGGATATGTATTAGGATTCCTTCTTCATGTAAATTATATCAACTAAATTGATCATGTAACTGTGCAGTATATAAGCACGGATTAGGTTAACACTTAATGTGTCGTGCATTATTCAATCATACACATAACCTAGCAGTTTTTAAGGATATATTTTTTTATAGTTGGGAACCCACAACCGGCTACCCTTCATGTGCGCACTGGGTAAACCCCACGGGCTCACGCAATAGCCTGCAAACCACCTGAATCAAGGTAAACCGCATTTAAGCGACGGGCTCTGGCTCAGGAGGCATAATCATAAATTTTCCTCATGTGAGATTCGAACCTGTGATCAAAAGGATAATTGTCCCCTCTTCAACTAACTGAGTCAACCATTGCGGGTCTTTCAAGGATATTTATTCATCCTTTGAGAGAGATTGTAATCAGTTTTTATTCATTAATATGAAAATTGTTCTTCATTGTTGAGTTCTTATTTCGAGTTTGATTGTTATAACTGTATTCATCCCCCTCTACAGTTAATTAAAGGCCTAACAATTGGTATCAGAACTTGATGTTGATACACAAACAGTTTAAGATCCAGAAAATAATCAATAATGGCAGACAAAGAAATTCAACAAAAACCACCACCACAACCAGCCACTAGAATCGGCAATTTCGTACACGACACGATAACACGACATGAAAACGACACGAAAATAATTGGTTTGGGTTGACATTTTTGGTACACGAACACGAAAATAAGCGAATGAATTTAGTTTCAATTTTGGTTTTACCCTTAGGTACACGACATGAAATGAAAGTATACGAAATAAATTTATGTATAAATAAACTTATCAAAATTATATGAATACATATATCTTACAATAATATTTTACATATAATTTTTACGGAATTATATATTTAAATTTAAATTTTAAAAGACTTGACTACACTTGAGTTTTTATGACTTATTGACTTAAGATTTGAATAATAAAAAATCAATATTTAAATAATAAAATTATTATTAATTTTAATTTACACGAAACACGCCACGAAACGTACACGAAATGAAGGTATACGAACACGAGAGGGCTTATCATCATAGATGGGATTCCCTGGATTGGGTTGTAGCCCGGCTCATGTTAGCTGGGATGTCCCTAGATTGGGCTGGAGCCCGGCTCTTTCTGCGATCCTGGCTCACCATTCCGGGATGTTCTTGGAATGAGCTGGAACCCGGCTCCGTTATGAACATGACTCACCCTATTGGCTTGTTCATGTTGTAAATCTCACTAACTAATATAGCAACATAGAGGCAAGTGTATAAAAAATTTAGCAAGTCCAGGCCAAGACCACAGTCAACAAAACAAAACATGCATGTAAACAAAATCAGTAACTGAATTAACGAAGAGAAACCCGAAGATGTACCCGAAACCATAGCTTTCAACAGTGACTGAAAAATAATGGTAGTGCACAGATACAGAACGCCAAGAAAAGAAGATCACAACTGAGTCATCAGGCCTTACTCGAAGCCCTGGATGCTCTTGAAGAGAATATTGCCCCTACCTGCTGCGTTTGTGATGCGTGCAATATCTCCACCAGGATAAAACAGCTCGGAGTTTATGTTAACAGCAGCAACAAAACCTCCACCTTGACTAGCACCCCAGTCGCCGGAAAACTAACTAACAGCACTTCGAACTTGTGTTTTTGGGAGAGAAATGCAGAGAGGAAGAAGAGAAAAGAATGTTGTGTGGTGTAAAAAATACATTCACTTTAGCCTCTATTTATAGGAGAGGAAAATTGAAACTGTTCCACACACTTAATGTATGAATTAAACTGCTCCATTAATAAATAAAATCAAAACTGATCAGATTTTGAATTTAAATTATTTGTAACAGCTTTTTCACTTAACACTCACATTATTATCAAATTTAAATTTTAATTCAATATATCAATTACATATCAGATTATATCATAATCACCCTTCGACCCGACCCGGTCCGGTGCGTGGCGTGGTGGGGCGCGCGTGTGTGCGCGCGCGTGAAGCACACAACAAACAATGGACCATCACACACCTTAGTAGTTGTATACTACTCATGTGTGTGATACCATATAAAGCACACAACCCCTTTATTTATTTCAATGTGGGACAAAACATTCTAAAAAATTCCAAACTTTTCCAAACTACTTTCAACTCTCATTTTATATGAATTTCATTAAGAAAATTATTAAAACCATACATGAAAATTTAAGTTCAAATATCATTAAACAATTTTCAATCATTAAATTTTAGGATTAATATCAAGAATATAATTAAATTAAGCTCTAAAATCCTAATTTTCTAACAGTTCATGGATTGGGTTGGATCCCGCTCCACTACCCATGCATTAATAACAAATATAGCCATCAAAATGATTTAATGAATTTTAGTGCTAATGTTCGTCGGCACACGCTAGCTAGACAAGCGCTACAAATAATCAGGCCTCAAGGTTGGGTACTTGGCTTGACAGGGTTTTCATTGTAATGGGCTTTGTTTTACTTGATTTTCTTTTTTAAGTTCTTTATACATGTATGTAGACTGTGGCTGGGGACATGCAGATTGAATAAATGGATGATGAGCCAGGCCTGTGTAGAGGTATTTTACAGCCCAATTTACTTTTCTTTTAGAAAAACTTTGTACCCTTTTGGACTGGGCTATGATGTGCATTTAGTGTGTTTTGGGTCTCTATTGGGCTGCCCAATGAACTTTTGTTGTAATTCACCTCAGACCAGTATTCTGCCTTCTGGAGCTCAATCTCTGATTAGCAAGATTTTAAACTAAAAGTTTGTTCTCTTAAAAATTCTAAAAACATTATATACTGTATATGCATGTATCATGTATGATGTATATAAATTTTTAAAGTTCAAACTTTTACGAAGTTTTGTTCGTTTGTGTGTTCAAAAATTTCGAAATTTGAAATATCAATTTCAAAACACATCTAGACATATAATAATGATATAACTTCGATCTACATCCGGTGAAATATACTTTCTTACCATATTTGTATGTGACAATAATAATTGATTATTAATGAATGTCGATCAAAATTTAAGTGATTCAAGATTATAAATTATTTATTTAAAAATGAAGATAGTAATGCAGCAAAAGTGATAAACTTGGCGGCGTTATCTTAACAATCCCAAGATAGTACAGTCCAGCATACAAAAGGAAAACGGTAAGTTAGAAAGATGACACGTAGTGCAACACGCGTCAACACCACAACAACTTTGCCACACGTATTTCTTTTTCATTTGATACGTGTCACAAAGCAACAGCTCTTGATATCTCTATATAATCCCTGCCTTCTAACAACTTCATTTCTCACATCTCAAATAATACCAGAATACACGAAATCATCACTGCTTACAGAAACGAAGGTCTAAAAAGTCAAAAGGAGAAGGATGCAGAGTGCAAAGAACGCAGCAGCATCGGCCAAGGAGACAGCAGCCAACGTGGCTGCCTCTGCCAAATCTGGAATGGAAAAGACCAAGGCCACTGTCCAAGAAAAGGTTTTATATTTTTAACTTTTTTGATTTGGAGAATAGTCATTTATTGAGTTTTAATCGAATGCGCACTTTGCTTTTTGTACAGGGTGAGAGAATGACAGCACATGATCCAATTGAGAAGGACATGGCTACACAGAAGAAGGAAGAGAGGATACACCAAGCTGAGTGGAACAAGCAGGAAGCTAAGGAGCTTAATGCTGCAAACAAACAAGCCACTGCTGCCACTGGAACTGGAACTGGTACGCATTCGTATTCGACTACAGGCGTAACAGGACAGCCCACTGGAACTCATCAGATGTCTGCTTTGCCCGGACACGGAACAGGGCATCCTACTGGTCAGGTGGTTGAGGGTGTGGTTGGTTCTCATCCTATTGGAACCAACACCACTGCTGGCCACAATACTCGTGTTGGTGGCGGTGCCACTGATTATGGTACCGGAGGCGCTTACCGTTAATCTCATCATCTCAGTCAACGAGAAGAGTTACTTGTTTGTTGTTGGGTCCTTTTTTTACTTTGATGTCCAGGAGTTTGTCAGCATTGTGTTTGTTTGTGTCAATTTTTTTTTAGTGTTGTATGTTTGCTGGGAGATGCTTTACTTGCACCTTTTTATGATTTGCAAGTTAAAGCGGTGTTGTTGTACCTCAGATGTATTTGAATAAAATGTGTGTTATTTCGTGGACAATACTGCCCTAATACTACTTCGTCTATTTCTTTACCTTTATGATTTCGGCCTATTGAGAATCTCGGAAAAAGATCAAGCTCCTTCTGTTGATACTGTTGTTTAAAGTTGTTCTCAAGTGTTTCTTCCACTTCATGTGAAAGTAGAATAGTTTTAACTGGGACATTAATAGCGTACACAATTCCAGATCATTATATTCAAATTTGTCATTTCGCTTGTTCAGACGTATATTTAGGTAGTTATTAAACAAGGTGAAGGTAAAATATATAGTCAGTCTGTGTTGCCAATGCTTGGACAAGTAAAGACCATATTTTAACTTTGTATTTTGATATTATTTTAGCTTTATTTTTTTTTCAACCCAACTCTATTGTATTAAATGTTACAACAAATTTGATGTCATATCAAACTTTTGGAATTTTTGGGCAATATTATCTTTGAAATTTTTAGATTTTTTGTTAATAACAATATTATCTTTGTTTTCGATACCTAAAATAAAATTATTTTTTTTAACTAATTTTATTATTTTTATAATGTATTTTATATCTCTAGACAGTGTTAAAACACCCCGACTCGGACCTAGGGGGTAATTTATGCGTTTTTCAAAAAATCGGGTTAAAATCGGGATTAGATGGGTTACGCAGTCAAAAATCGGTTCTAAACGGTCTAGACGGAAAATAATTAAAAAATATTATTTTTTTATATTTTTATAATTTTAATTTATTAATTTCATAATTTCAAACAATATCATGTCAATTTCTAATATAAATAATTGGTAAGAAATAATACCTCCGTCCCTCACATGCTTTACACGCATTTTAAGGCAACTATAAAATATATTTCTGTAATTTATTTTTAAAATTTTCTTTTTTAGTATTAAAATTTGAACAACATATTTTTGTTTAAAAGAAAAAAAATTAAGAAAAGAATATGCAACTACATTTGATAACAGCATTAAAGTGTGTGCTGAGCCTCATCCCCTAATGTAAAAAATCGAGGGGGCGGGGGAGTAATAAGTAATCTAATATATTTATTTTCTCATTTAAAATATAAAAATAATATTTAAAAGTGTAAACTAGAATATAATTAATATTGTGAACTCAATAATTAGTCATAACGCATGTCAAATGTGTAGATATTGTTTAATAATATTCTATTTTTTTTCAAACAAATATTTGACATATTAATCATTATATAATTATATAATTATATAATTATAAAAATTAAAAATAATATTTATATTTTTCCGATTAATGTTCTCATTAATCTCCGACTTGCCGATTAATCTCTCGAAGGTACCCTCACCGTCCTGGCGCGCCTAGCGATTTCTAGAACACCGAATAAAATACCCTATATAGTACAAGAATAATGTAAGATTCAGTGGATTTGGGTTGAAGATAAATATGAAAATAGTGTAACTTCTATATCATTTTGGTATAAATTTTACGCCAAAATAGTATACGGTATTGGAAGTATTGTTAAAATATTGGCCGAATTTCCAAATTCACAAAACAACTGAAATTCCCTTCCTGTCTGTCTTTAAAAAACATGTTTGTCGTCAAATTTGTACTAACTACTCTTAATTTACTAGGGATAATTTGGATAATTCACTAATATTTACCCGATAAATTATTTATTAATTAACTAGGTGAAAAAACCGCGCTTCGCGCGGTTGTTAATAATATGTTGCAATACATTTTTGGCAAATTAAAAAAAAATTTGTATGTATTAATTTATAGGTAGTGTCGTATCAAAATAAAATACATATACACATTTTATATGATTAACATTATTAAAGAACACTTAACCAAAAACTTATAGTACAAGAGGGGAAGGAAAACATAATTACATTAATGCTATAAGGCTACATCGGTTTTATAGTCAGAAACATAGTACCCTTTTTTATAATTAAAAATATGTAAATCTGTATCAATTTGGTACGGGAAAATAAATGAATAGAAGCAATTTTAGTTGACTCGCTTGCTATAATTGGAAATTGAAAGCTTGAAAAATATTTTTTCTTTAAAAATAGATAAAATGTCAAATAAAGACTTTTACACTATTGAGGCAATTACATATCAACATCCTTCATCTAAGTATATAAATAATGGTTGATCTTCCATCTTCAAATCCACTGCGGCTGTCGACGTTTATTGTTATATATAGAATTCCTGATATGAGCGTGACAATCCTACCCCTAGCTTGGTCCTGAAACTGTACGCATGCAAAAAAATAAAACAGACTCGATTATAAACACCGGGAATAAAGATTGACAAAGAAATAAACTAATTTATTGGTTGTCCGCAACTTACTTTTAAATATAAATACTTCTATATAAGTGTAACTAATTCACGGTCTAAAGATTAAAATAAAGCTACTTTGATATGATATTATAAGGTATAGATATGAAATTATGCAAACCTGATTATATGTGAGAAACATGCCAGGCAAAATGTGTCATCTTCTTGTTTTGCTTATATATTGGTGAGTGAAAGTATTCTGGAAAGAGTTAGGAGCTGCAGAAAACAAACCAACAACCCTTTTAAATTTCTGAATATCATTATTAGTGTGCCTGTTCATCAATTGTGAGGTTCTCCATGAAGCAATACCAGGATTTCAGGTATTGGAAGGCAGGGAAGATTCCAAATCAAAATGTCTTCTACAATGTAAAGTCATATACCACCAAAATCAGCAAAACATGTTAGGGTTAAACCCAATAGGTAGTATGGTCTTGGTGATAGAAAACATAATTGAATTGGGTAATAATTGTATGGGTAGACAATTATTATCATAATTGAGTTGGGTAATAATTATATGTGTTGACAATTATTATTATAATGGGAATGGGTAATAATTGTATGGGTAGATATTTATTATTATAATCAGATTAGGTATGTCTTGTTGGCTAAGTTTGTGATGGCTATATATACATAGTCATGTTATTGTTTTGATGTATGTTTGAGTATTGTTTTACTTAGGTATCGCTTGAGTGAATACCGTTTGGTGAGATTGATTGTATTATTGATAATTGTTTTGATTAATAATACAAGTTGGGACGTGGATTTTTCCGCGTCATATATTGAGTGTGTGTTTTGCATTGTTTGTTTGGTTCTATACTTGTGTGTGTTCCCCCTAACAATTGGTATCAGAGCCAAGGTTCATGATGGAGAAGGTTGGGGGATTTGAAATTGAATTGTTTAATGGAAGAAATAATTTTACCTTGTGGCAAAGTACGGTAAAAGATCTGTTAATTCAACGAGGGTTATATGCGACTCTCGGAGGGAAGAAGCCTACTGAAGTTGATGATACAAAGTGGGGAGACATGAAGTTACGTGCGGCATCAACGATCCGGTTGGCCCTTGCACCGGAAATCAAGTATGATGTTCTTGAAGAGGACAATCCCAAGAATTTGTGGGAGAAGTTAACGAAGACTTATCACTCAAAGTCTTTGGCCAACAAGCTGTTTCTCAAGAAAGATTTGTTTGGGCTCAAGATGGAAGAAGACGGAGATTTAAGAGATCATCTGAATCGTTTTAATGGCTTAATCAACCAGTTAAATAATTTGGATGAAAAATTAAAGGATGAGGACAAAGCTGTTCTACTACTAGTGTCTCTACCGAAGAAGTATAATACTGTGATGACTTCTTTATTGGTTGGGAAAACGAAGTTAGATTTGGATGAGACTATTGTTGTTCTTCTGGAGGCCGAAAGATTGATGAAACAAGAATCGAGCGACACATCTGATGGAAGTGCATTTATGGTACGTTCGCGTGATACGGAAAAGAAGTATGCTAAGAAACATAACCCTAATATCAGGTGTTTTTATTGTGAGGAATTGGGTCATATACAATTTATGTGTCCAAAGGCAAGAGAAGACTTGAGAGAGTTGAAGAAAAATCGAGGGGGTAGTGTTTCGCTTGTAGAAGCTGATGAAGATGTTCTTTTGGTTCAAGAAGAGAAGGGATCAAAAGAAGAATGGGTGCTTGACTCGGGATATTCTTATCATATATGTGGTAGGAGGGAGTGGTTCTCGTCCTATAAAAAGTGTGAGGAAAAGATTATAACTTTACCGAACGGTAAAACGGTAAAGGTTGCTGGCATTGGTGAGGTAACAATGAAACGTCACAACGGTCGTGTTCAGAAGTTAACTCAAGTAAGATACATACTGGAGTTAAATCGAAATCTGATTTCGTTGGGTAAATTAGTTGATTTGGGATATACTGTTATGATGAAGAACAGTATGTTGAAAGTCACTAAAGGAGATTTAGAGATACTCAAAGGTCGAAAAGATAAGAGAAATCTTTTTGTACTAGAAGGAGGGGTTATTGTTCGAGGGGAGGTATTGGGCGATCGACGTCGATGGACTTGATGGTGACCGTTAATTCGGTTGTGCATGAAATCATATTGGGTTGAAGGGGAGGATTGTTGGGGTTAAACCCAATAGGTAGTATGGTCTTGGTGATAGAAAACATAATTGAATTGGGTAATAATTGTATGGGTAGACAATTATTATCATAATTGAGTTGGGTAATAATTGTATGTGTTGTCAATTATCATTATAATGGGAATGGGTAATAATTGTATAGGTAGACAATTATTATTGTAATCAGATTATGTATGTCTTGTTGGCTAAGTTTGTGAAGGCTATATATACATAGTCATGTTATTGTTTTGATGTATGCTTGAGTATTGTTTGACTTAAGTATCGCTTGAGTGAATACCGTTTGGTGAGATTGATTGTATTATTGATAATTATTTTGATTAATAATACAAGTTGGGACGTGGGTTTTTCCGCGTCATATATTGAGTAGTGTGTTTTGCATTGTTTGTTTGGTTC
This sequence comes from Apium graveolens, assembly GCF_009905375.1. Classification (NCBI taxonomy): domain Eukaryota; kingdom Viridiplantae; phylum Streptophyta; class Magnoliopsida; order Apiales; family Apiaceae; genus Apium; species Apium graveolens. The sequence continues at coordinate 90,386,676 of NC_133649.1, forward strand.
TATTCTTGTGTGTGTTCCCCCTAACAAAACACACTGTAAAGCCCTCACTCACTCATATAACCAAGAACCTAATTAATGCAAACTGTCGACGAATCAGTTCTCAATGCAGCACTTGCATGCATTTTTAAACTCGAACCTGCAAATTTTCTTTTTAAGAAATACTAATAATCTGAAAGGCCAATCACATTTGCATGCAATTTATAATAATCTTTAGATAGTTGGGGAGAAATGTGAAGGGTCTCTGTCATAATTAGAAAGGCGGTACAATATTGCCAATTTTAAACCATAATATCATATTCAACTCGATAGACAATTCGGTACAGGCACCTCCAAAATCATGAAGCAGACACAATGGAAGAAAGACATATTCTCTGAGTTGTTATAATAGGCATTCAAGTTTTGCCACTATCATGATATTAAAAGCAAAGTAAGGAACATCTAAAATTATACGTGATACCGTATATTTAACAGAAAATATACCAGAAATGAGGAAAAAAAAAGGAGATGACTTGTAAAATGGTGGATTATCTTTTTAGTTTCATACTATCAGCAGCGTGGTTTCTTGATTTCCGTCAATTGCACTTACTTATGTATTTAAAGATTATGTATTTCTTCAACTATACCCATCCTATATGAGTGGTGGAAATAATGACCATTGAAGTGTACATAGCGTCATCTTGCTACATATCTCTACAAATTCTTAATTGTAATAGTGAAAGTCCGGATCTTAAATATTTTGTACTGGTTATAGAAAATTTTAAGTATATCATTATGAAATTTTACAAAAAACATAAAATAGAGTAAGAGTTGTAGAAACAGCCACATTACCACCCCTGGATCTTAGCTTCAGATTTGCTTTATGCGATAAACTCTAGTTTAACATAGTGGCCTATCCAAGTATAAATTAATGATGCATTTGGCTATAAGTTTAAATGGGAAGGCGTACATGCCCTTGCTGAACTTTAACAATTACCTCTACTACTTGTCTCAGTCACCCTCTACAGCAGTGCAGGTTAGTTCAACGGCCATTAGGCATCAATCACGAGGCTGCACCCTGTTTCAGAGTCTGATTAATCAATTTGAAAGCTCTATATACACAAAGACAACAAAGAATCAGCCATGCAACACCGAGTTCGTCATGTCAACAACTAATATTGGAAAAGTTAGATGGATAGTCTATATTAAATTACTATATCTATTGAAGAGGATCGCAATGCAAATTTAAAGAGCCATGATCACCCAAAAAAAATTAAAGCAAACCTTGGCAAACTCTATAATGAATCATACGTAGCCACTGACCAAGAACGCACACCACCTTAATTTAGTTACTACCCAGACACAGTTGGTGCACAAACATATCGAAAAAAAGAAGTAATCCTACAACACAAATATAAGTTACAAAACCTTAATTTCGCATTTGAAAAATAAGGATATGCGCGTTCTGGAAATAATTTACAATTTCTGAGAAGTCCTAAAAGATATACAAGGATTTGAAGATAAAAAACCTACAAATCAAATCTGAAAATTAAAACTAATACAGCTAGGCAATTATGATAACTGCACACAACTCTCGGTTGTAGTTTTTAAAAAAAACACTTTCTTTTTAATTTTATAAAAACACTTACTTTGGAGCACCTCAATGAGGTTGAAATCACAGAATAGGTAATCGACACTCCAAGCTACTAAAAATTCGTATAAAAATTCTCTATTGTGCATGTATATTAGGGTGTGTTGGCATTATACATATTTTATATACCTTTGGCGCTTGATTAATTTTACCACTCATGGTACGCTTGGATGTGCTTGCGGGTGATGGTACCCTTGGTAGCTTGGTCCTTAGTTCTGGAAGTAAATATATTCAGTATGATATGATAGATTTAAAATTTATAGATGGATATTCAAGTCCCAAAACGCACCTTAAAATACCTGATTGAGCCTGGGAAGCTCTTGGAGCTGCTCGCTTGGCCGGCGTGTGGTGCATTGGCAAAGAAGATTCAACCCTGAATTCTAAAACAGTTTCAACATCGATGAATATGCATGTTCTATGCATAAGAAGACCAAGTTAATTTGCAGGTAGGAGATGCATAGTTTCTTAAGCTTCAATTTTTTATTAGTTTCTAATAATGTCTGAACAAATTGTTGACTGTAAAGTTTAGAACACATACCTGAAACTGCCATAGTCAGCACCTTTGTGAGTGCAAACAATGTGCTCTAAGTTTTGCAGAACAGCCCATTCTTAAAAAGTAATTAAGGATTAACATGGAACGGTCTTTCCCGTGGTATCAGTTGTATCCCACCATCTCAGTACTCAGCACCAAAAAAATTAACCCGGACATAGTAGCATTTCTATTACCATCCCAACCTCGGTATCATAGTTGTACCACATATATAAGATAAAATAATGGTATCGAGTAAAAATAAACCTTAGTGAACAAAAATTTTTCTGCCAGCATGAATTCTCTCTGCCTTAAATTCAACTGAAAATTGATACATACTATAACACGATATATTGAACATGAATCAGAAATTGAGTAAAAACAAACCTGATTGGGCAAAAAATATGCGGCTGGTGAATTCTCCCTCTTCACCCGGCATAGCTTTTGTAGCTACACGAGCATACATAATTAGATATATTGACATGAGGGAAAGTTTAAACTGATTGAGTTAGGAGATGGAAAGTCAAAAGTTGGTGGCTGATTGGATCAGAGAGATGAAAAGGCCTAATATAGATAAGATTTTTAATTAAAAATTTGGCCAAAGTACAAGAAACCTTGAAAATGAGAGAAATTAGGTTAGAGGAAGGTGAGACCGGCCACGTCATCCACACGGGATTTTATTTTATATAGATATATAGATTATCTGAAAATTCAAACCAATTCATATATATTAATTAATTATTTAAAAAATAGGTTGGAACAAGCTGCAGGATTTGGTTTTCCAGATTCCGGTCGGGTACCAAGTCCGGTCAATTTTCCGGCAGCCTCATACGAGATCAAAACAACTCGGTTCACTTGGTTTATCAATTTCTTTTCATTCCAATTTATGTCATGAGTACTCGATTAATATCAAACAACAACACACAATCATGGTATTTCTCCAATTGAAATCGAAAAAAATCAAATCAAATTGAGCAAGAATCTAATGGCCACAACCAAAACTTGAACAAACCTACAACAAAGATACGAGGGAGCTATAACACTCATCAATAGACAAATCACCCACTTCTACAATTTGTTCAATCAGCTTATAAGCCTCCTTAATCAAATAATCATATTAGGTGAACAACAAGATGACTTCATTCTATCCAAAATACACACACAACATAAACACGACCCCAATCTCTCCCATCTTCCTCTTCGATCAATAACCACCATCTTCCCTCCATCGAAACTCCCCAAATCTCCGGTTAACATAAACACACAAACCCCCAAATTTCTGATTATATGTACCTGTGCTTTATACTTTCTACTCTCCTGATTCATCTTCCTCTTTCTCTAATCTCTCATCCTCAACCCTCTTAATCTCTCATCTTACAATCAAATATAAACACACAATTATAAGCACATCACACTTTACTCTCACCTCTTTAATTAAAAATCAAACCTAGCAAAAACCCAACAGTTTCTCATCAAAACCCACCAAAAATTTAATCTTTTTTATCAAAATATCCACACCAAATGGCAAAAATCAGAACTCTTGCCGGAACATCTCATGTGCAACCGAACAGACGGCCGAAAATGACGGTGTAATCAACCAATGAATAAGAAGTTAAGGGAGATTCAACATCTCATCTTCAAGGTCGTCACTCAAAGACATCACAAATAAAAGAGAAAAAAAGATACATTTTTTTTCTTTTTTTTTTGTCGGTGAGATATGAAATCTTGAATATGGATTGTACCGACATACAAAAGAGGAAAAAGGAGTTTTTTCACACAATAAAGTTTATCATCTAACCGAAGGTCATGCATGATGGCCTCGGAAACTTAGACAATAACGCCTTAAGTACTGAAGAGAAAACACCCAAAAAATAAAATAAAATAAAATACGATTACTTATCTGAAATCTTTGCTCCAGTAGACTGTTCGTTGAGCAACCTTTTGATTTTCGTAACTCGTTCATCTACCTTCCTACTGAAATACCCACCTGAAGTATATGCTCGAACAAACTACTTATACATTAAGTCAAATCCTCGACTTTCGAATCTAGTCCAGCAAACATCCTATCCAAAGATCACACCTGAATAAAATAATAAAATAATTTAATCACTAAATTATTTTCGGTCAGAGATATAGATTCAATTAATACCGAAATTCAATTTAATAATATAATTATATGATGGATAGAAATATTAACATTTATGTAAAATCTAAACAAAGGGAAATTTCTTCAGTTAGACACAAAAAGTCAAAATAATTGACACTCAATATCCTCTAATAGGGCCAAATATTTTGCCACTAAAATATCACCCAAAACAAAAGGAGACAAAGACAAATATTAAAATAATAAAAGAGAATATTATATAAGATTATAAAATAAATATACGTATAATACATTAAAATCTAACCAAATAAAACTTTAGTCAGACACAAACAAACCCAATAAATTGGCACACAATTTCCTCTAAAAGGTCAAGACAACCCAAATAAATTAACACATTATTTCCTCTAAAAGACCACAACAACCCAAATAAATTGGCACATTATTTACTCTAAAAGGCCAAAATAAAAGGTAAACATGAAAAGCCTTCAATCAAGGCACTAATCGAGGACACTCATTAAAATTATCTATCAAATTAAATAATTGATTGATTAACTATCAAATCAATTTAATTAATAATTAATTAACAATTGACTATCTTGCCCCGTCTTCCTCCACCTCCTTCCTTTTCTCCACCCAACTACTCACCAGCTTTCATGGTAGCAACTAGGGGTGTAATAAGTCGAGCCGAGCCGAATATTGTCAGGCTCGGCTCGAGCTCGATCAATATAGTTCGGGCTCGAGCTCGAGCTCGAGCTCGACCGAGCCTTTAAGTTCAAGTTCGAAGCTCGACTCGTAAAATATTCGGTAGGCTCGAGCTCGGCTCGAATTAATTCACTAAATATTAACAAAAATTTGAAATATGATCGGTTCGATTCGAGTTCGGCTCGATAAAAATAAATAATATATATAAAATATTAAATAGATACAAAAATACAAAATGTTGGGCGCTTTTGTTAAAGATACATTTTCTTATTCTAAAAGGAAATAGAGAAATTAGTAAAGGTATATTCTATTTAATTCCATGTTAATTTACTTAAATATCCCTCCAATTTAAACTTTTAAATTAAGTTAAAATAGCAAAGTTAACGAACTTAACAGCAAACACATTTTCGAAACGCGAAAAGAAATTTCAGCCATCATTCCATAAATTTGAAAATACTAACCACGCTCTTGTAATTTACTCTATTAAAAGGATGTACATTCGGCTTCTAAGCTGTGTTACACAAATAGTTATGGACCAGGTTCTTATAGTTTGCAACAACCTGCTAACTACCCATGCATAATAATCTTCAAAAAAAACTCTTTACTGTGAATGCAATTTTCAGTTTACAGCTCCAACGAGATTATTACCTGTGCTCTTTCTAGTCGAACACAAAACATGTAAGCATCAACTCTAAGGCAAGATCCAACAATCATTTTACAATTAATTTTGCATTATATTTCAATAATATCATCATCTTGCTGGTTTAGAGTCCCATTTCCCACTACAGGACCATTTGCCCTTTCTCCCCTTGTCTCAGCTTCAGATCCAGGTACATGGTTGTTCACACCGTACAGGGAACTCCTCCATCTTTGCTCTACATCCACAAATTGACCATGTGGTGATCTCTGCTCTGCACCTATTTGAAAGCCATAGACAAATAAAAATTAAATTCCAGAGCATGGAACTCTATGTAAAGCATTAAACATTCACTGACTTGTTGCATTAAATTTCACAAGTAGAACTAGAGCTTGTTAGCACAGACGTCAATTAAAATAAAGAATACTGTAGAGGTATAAAGAAACTTTGTCAACTTGTACCACTTCCACCATTGGCTGCATCTCCAAGTTTTGAAATTACATCCATTAGTGCTTGCTCATGCTCCTGCATTATTAATGACAATTACATCTTCAATTTCTGAATACTGGGTACAGCATGAAATTGCTTCAAATGTTTTTTATCAAAATAAATAAATTATTTGCTTTAGATATTCAATCACAACCTTCAGCATTTTCTTTGCCTTCTCAATTTCAAGCAGACTGGGATGAGTTGTAGTAAACATCTTTTGGACCTGCGCTTACACTGGAAGTATTAGATACCTCAAGAAAATTGATAGGCTACCAGTGTTCTTAATTTCACTAATCATTCAGAAGTTACCTCCTTTATTAGAGTGTCCGTATGAAGTATTTCAATTTCATCCGAAGCCTTCTTCACAACACCATTTTCTGAAAGTGGAAATTCTTTCTCGTTTTGATCCCTCATGGCCCCCTTTCCTCTTCCTATATTGGGATAAATTCCGTGAATGTCATTGTTATCTCCAGGTCCTTGTATACCAACACCACTTTGATGTGATAATCCTGCATCCTCATCCACCCATCTAATGTCTTCAGGAGGAATCTACCAACATTATGCATAAAGAAAGAGTCACAGTTAATACTTCAACGCTGGGAAGTACCGTCAACGACATAACTCTAACAATGAAAGATAACAATAATAATATCAAGAAATTAAAAGATCAAACTAGAAGAATCGCTTCCCGTCAATGACATATGCTAACAATAATAATGATTAGCAAATTATGAATAAGAAAGATCCAACTAGGAGAATCTGGAGTAAGTGTTAATAGATACAATATTCCATCTTTCTGTTAATAGATAAATGCAAAGGAAATATTCAACCAACACTCAAGGTACATTATTCATGAGAGGTGGCAAAGAAGACTCAAGGACAATAAAGCCTGTACCCACTACCTGGTATACTATAAGAGAGGACCTACATATGGATAAAGGGAAGACAAAGATTTCTTAATAAACTGGGCAAAAAATGAGAGATAAAAAACATGATAAACATGCATACAAGTTATGCATGACTATTTTCATTTTGTCGATCATCAGATAGTGATGTTCAGCCAAAAACAAGTGGTTATGTATCAAAGGGCATATCAACCTGAATGCAAGCTACCCCAAAACAAATGGTGATAACAAGCTGCAATGCAGGATAAAATAGAAGAGGAAGTGAAAGGATACTAGAATGATGACAAAGCTAAAGAACAATAGCACTAACTTTCAGTCAACATACTTATATTGAGCAAACACAGCTAGGAAAGCTCTGCATTAGTTTAGAGTGTAAAGGGACTTGTCCATGAAGATGATCCTACATGCTCAAAGCCATAGGGGATGTAATACACGCAAGAAAATAGACACATACACTAATAAAAGAAGAGTGCAACTTACCTCTTTGAGATCAACCCATTCCCAAGCCTCTTTTCGGGTATTTCTATCATAGACCAGAGCATGCCGACCCTGGAATAGTAGGCCAGAATGGTGAGAAGGAAAACAAGATGCAAGATAAACACCTAAAACAGATCATAAATTGATGGGTACTAGGGAGCAAAGAATAAAGGTGTCATTCTATTTTATTTTTTAACCCCCCCCCCCCACCCCCGTTTCTTCCATTACATTCCCTTCCCTCCCAAAAAAACATACGGGAAACAGAGAACTTATATATAAATTGTGGCTGCCCTCCCAAAAAACATACGGGAAACAGAGAAACCATATAAATTATGGCTGCAATTTTGCCTACACATTTATTGATCCCAAAAGACAAGGAGATACGAATCTCCGTTTTCAAATCACAAACTTACCTCTTCGGGGCGGTAATCTGTAATGACGGCCTCATAAAAGTTGTTGTCTTCAGGCCATCTGGTCATCACTTTCCTTCCAATTAGTGGATCACGTCTCACTACCTCAGCATTAGTATTCATTGAAAAGAGGGATGGAGTTGCATTCCCATTGGAAACACCCCTTGGAGTTGGACCTGTAGATGCGTAACGTGCCGAGAGAGCAGGCACTTGTGGTCCCTGATAAGTAACAAAAACAAACAGATGTCATTTTATAGTAATCCAATTTCAGTCCTCTCACCAATATAAGACACAAGTAACATACAGGTCTAGACTTTTGTCCTCCAGCATCAAAGGAAGGTGCCCATTTTGAAGATGCAGGTAACGGCTGTGCTGGTAGATTGTGTGAACCCTGCACTGGTCTGCTAAATGCAAGGGATCCCGACTGAGATGTCTTTTGCTTCTTCCAAGATGCTGAAACTGTTGGACTGGGTAGCAAATCATGCATAGGTTGGGACACATTAAACATGCCTGTTTGGGACTCATCAGCCTTTCTCCACTCTCGTATTGTACAAATGATATCGTCAGTATTAACTGTTGAGAGTAGCTCCCTGTGCTCATCATCCGAAACCCTTAATTCTTTCCTAAGTTCTGTTATTAAACCTTCTTTTTCCTGAGTAAACATACAATGAAACATTTTTATAAGCATGCGAAATAAAAAACATGCAAAGGAAAAAGGTTTTACCCATGAAATGGCATCAGACTGCGCTTTGAAGGCCCGAAGTACTGAACAGTATGCTTCTTGCTCAAGCTGGTGGATTTGGGATTCCATGTCAAATTGCATCCTAGGATATGAGGCTGGAGTTGGTACAAACCTTCTCGTTCCACTATAATGACCCCCTACGGAAACTCTATCAAAATGTGATGGTTGGATTTCATCATCAGTACCTGCAGCATCATAAGTACTTTGTGATGTAATTATGTAACATTCGATTGATATTTTCCAATTGCTAGGATGTATTTTCCAATTGGTAGGATGTAAGTGTTTTTTTTTTTGTAAATTACTAGGACGTAGGTTACACAAAAAAAAAGATAGCAGATTATTATATTTTTATAAACGGCAAAAGTATAGTTTTAGGCTATTCTGTACCAGTCACATTCTTCCTACTTATTACCTAGAATATCAACATATGCATTAAGATTCTAGATCGTTTTTTTAATCGGATGTGATCTAAATCTATGGAGAGGAAGATGTCAACATTTGACTCACTTCAACCTATAAATTTCTTGTTTTTCAAGTAGCTTAACATAGCTTATTTGGTTTTAATATTTTCCTATATCACTTAATTCCTACTTCATTTAAATTTTCGAGTATCAATATGTAATATTAATTGGTCACAATTACTTATAGATTAGCCTTAAAGCAATACCATAATAACGACTGTGCTAATATTTCATTGTAGTATTTGTTGTTAAAAATGTTTAATACAAAAACAAAAACAGAAATTTAGAAAGGCATCAACATCTGAGTTCATTCAAGAAGCATATTACAATTATATAAAAAAAAAGTGTACAAAGGTAACTGACTTCTTCAGACTAAAAACAAAAACAAGGAAACCATTAAATCAATTAATTTGATAACTTTTTTACTTTCTGCTTATCCCCCAATTGTTTGATGTAGGACAAGGTAAAGGAACCTATCTCTACAAAATCAATGAAGCTTATTTATCAAATTTTTATAAATTATGACTCATAATATTGTAATATGTTTAATAAAGGAGATTCTGTTCACACCGATTTCCTCTTACCTCAAAAAGGAAATCCAATTTTTTTCAATTTTAAGAAAAAATGTTTGTACTACAAAAAAGAAACTTATCCTAATTAGTACCTACAACCTAATACTTATCTACTGTCTACATCCTAGAATTTTCATAGTTAGCTAATACAAGTATAAAATTTATAAGTAGACTCATATCCAAATAGTGACATTCAAACCAATTCAACATTTTCTAGCCCCGCATCATTCTCTCTGATGAATACTTGACCTCGAATTTTCAGGTGTAAGAAAATATCTAAATGGCTTGAAATAGGTTTTCACAAATAACAAAGGACAGGCAAGATAGTGCGCTCTCGGATACTTAATGGAATGAATTTGCAAAGCCATTGTTAGAGAATAATCATATGGTTAACTTCAGTAAAAGGTTTTAGAAAAAGAAAGTCAATATTAAATGTTGAAAATCTCCACAAGTATTTACATTTTACACAGGTAATATTTTTTAGAGTTGACATTCAATTTCTCTTTAAGAAAATATTAAGGTTTTTTTTGGTCAAATTGATACATAAACCATCAAATAGCTTCGCTTGATTCATCTTCAATTTCTCACACTCATCATATAATTTCACATTCCATCCTCAATATTTTATATTATATATATATGTGTGTGTGCGCGCGCGATCTCATGTGTGTATTAGTGGCACCTCAATTGTCCAAGACCATGAGACCACTGTGAAAAATATTGTTTAACATTAATTCATGTAAAATTATTTGAACCTTAAAGTAATATGGGTGATGTGGAGCACGAAACCAATAATTTAATTGTTAAATTATTTTATGTGCATCGCTAACAAAAAGTTAGTTGTAATTCTTTTATTAGTAAAAGTATATTAATATTAGATAATTGTTCCCTTTATTATATATATTAGAAGCTAATTATTAGGTAGTGATTTTCAATTAATATATGTTTCCTTTGTTTTAGCATCATACTTGTTCACCAAGCACTAAAATATCTGCACAATTGTAATCATGGTTGTTGATAAGAGTTGACTAATTTTATTGATTGAAGTTTTAAAATATATCTGCGGATATATAGTGTTTCGTGCTTATTCTCTGTGGGGATAGGCCATGCCCACCCTTGGTGAGTCAATATATGCTTATGTCTGTGAACTAATGCCACTAAAATACACGCCACCCTTGCTCAACCTGAAGCAAGTGCAACAATATTAATTTTTCTTGTTTCCCACATTTAATCTTAATGCAACGTTGTATTGTTCATTTGTTCTCCTCTTTAATCCTTAAAAGGTGTCTTAGAAATTTCACCATATCGGCATTTTCTAGTTCCGCCACTCTATGTGATTCATTCCACGAATTAAGTTTATCCTAAAACATATTGTTTATGGGGTTGCAATTCAAAGCCTTTAAGTTATCATAAACTGAACTTGTAGACTTAGATGCTTCGCTGTACCAATGTACTACCATGGTTTCTTCCGTACCTTTCTTACAAGAAATCCCTAATTTCTTAGGATTAATCATATCCCTCGATATATAATATATATACAACACTAATTGATTCCATCATTAGTGTTCATCAACATTTCATCCTTGGTTCTCATCTCAATTGAAGAGGAGTAGAATATATCCACAATTTTATAATTTCACAAAAGAATCCTAACTCAAATTACACACTCCCGGATGAAAATAACACTAACAAATCGACAGCAAAACAAAAAAAACAGCGAAAATAGCAGTAACATAATATAAATTCATAACCCGAAAACCGAAGAGAGGGAAATGTAAAGAAGTCAACAATAGACGAAAAAGTAAACAGCCGTATGAGTGTAAATGACATAGTGAACTAACCGCTGCTGTTGTGGAGGTCATATTCCATAGACAAATGGCAGGGCCACCTGTAATTTGTATAATTCAGAGGAGATATGGGAGGGTTGTTATAGTAAACCCTAGCCTAGAATTGATGAGAGCTGTGTCTATAACTCAAGAGGGCTTTTTATAATTCAAGCAGATAAGAATGGGGGAGATTCCTCGTACTGTAATTTGATTTGTGTGATCTCTTTCTAAACCAGGCTTTCCAAGGTGGTCTTTTTTCTGATACGCCTGTAGTTGTCTGTATAAATTTCCGAACGTTGTGTATGTATTTTAGGTATGTAGCAAATTCGTTAATTTAGTAATGAAATTTCATGTACTGATATATCTTTTTCTAAGATTTTATGATGTATAAAATATAATAAATATTTCTTCACAGATACTTTACAGAATAAGATTTTAATGAATGGTCCGAAAATATTGGTCCAAAATGTCAATTTTTAGCGTCAAATATAATTATATTCATTATTGTCACATCATCAAATAATTAATAATATAATATAAAAAAATTCATTTTAAATTAAAATGAATGAGTTGGATAAAATATAAGTAAATATGAATTTTTTTTCTTATAAAATAGAACTAGCATGAAACATAAAAACTATTTTAACACCAAAATTATTTTTTAACACTAAATTATAATATTAATTATAATTATTTTATATCTGGTATTTGAACTTGCTCGTATAGCTATTGAATAGTGCAAGTGAGTTATTTAGGCTACTAATTCGGGATTGCTAATCGGTAATCTAATTTAGTCTGATTTCCCATTTCTATAACCCCGTCTAATCATACATAAAATATTACTTTTTGATACTATAATATTTATATTACGCTTTTTTCTAAGTTAGTAAAATGGGCATCTTTGATATCAATTATTAGAGAATTTTCCAAAAAGATGATGCTAAAATGAGGTGAAAGAGTGAGAATGAAAATAATAAATTTGATCATATAGCAAAGTTGACATAAGATATTTGTATCATTGATCCAAAACTTAAAATTTGCGGCAAATTATTTCAAAATCCCATTCAGTAATGATTCAAATTTGATGTATGTATTCAAATTTTGATTAACACTATTTACTAATCCAAATTTGATTTAATATATAAGGCTTTATTATACTTTTAACCCCAATGTTTCATGAAATATATACATAAATCTTTAAAATTTAAAAGCGTACCTTTTGAATATTAAAATATAACATATGTACGTGTTAGCCCTATTTCCGGTAAAATTAATAAAAATTTAAATATCGGCGGATGAATGACAGAGATTATCTTAGATAAAATGTTAAAGTATATAAAATTTAAAAAGTTTGTATTAATGTGTATAAACTTTAAAAGTTCTGTGTTAAGGTGTATAAATATTAAAATTTCAAGGATAAAAACAAACAAATTTATCAACTCTCATTTTGATTATTGAACTCTATATGTTTGAATATGCACTCTTTTATCACCTTACCCAGATATATAAGATAGCCTCATTAAACTACTTCATATTCAACTTTGATATTAATCATGTTTTGATCCTTCTTCCAACTTAACGCGTTCTTAATACTTATGGCCGGTCATTTCTGATGACACAATTGCATTGACATTTTAGATTATTTAGCAGATTTTGATTTTGTGCGCTATTGACATTTTAGGTTGTTTATCAAATTTGTCATAATATTCTGTAACAAAATAAACAACTTTGCTAAAATAATTAATTTTAAATTATTGTTTGAAGATAATGTTTGAATTTTGTTGCCTTTGTCTAGGTTCATTGTTGAGGAAAATATTAACTTTTGACATAATAATTTAGGCCAGTAAATTTAATGAATTAATAGCGGATTATGTTTGAGTAAATTTTTTAATAATTAAGGTGTAACAACTTGAATATTTTTGTGTTTTTTTCCGTAGATAACCCGCAACTGCAAATCACGTGAATCAAAGTAAATACTTTTGGGTTCACGTAATAGCCTGCAAATCACGTGAATCCAATGTAAACCGCAAATAAGCGACAGACTCTGACTCATGACTCACGAGACATAATCATAAATTCTCTATCCGTGAGATTCGAATATGTGTACGAAAATTAAAATTTCAATGACAAACATAAATTAATTATGTTGAGTAACAGTATTAAACTTAAGAAAATTACTAGTTTACATCTGATATAAAAATTCGGACTATTTTAAATGGAAATAGTGTTAGTGATGTAAATGGGTTAGATCAGGAGGTTTGTTTTAAAATTTTAAGGATTCACGTGTATATTTCATAAAATTTCGAGGGTTAAATAAGTATAATAAAGCTAAAATATAATAATTCTTTTTTGTATATTTTAATTTATTCGATTTAAAATTGATTTATAACTATTTAATTACTTAATAAAAATAACATGTAACTGACATTTAATAAAAAATAGTTTTTCGTTAATTAAATATGCAATTTTAATGTTTTTTACCAATGTTAGAAAATTTTAGTTTTTAATTAAATGAATTAGTTAAATATAATATATATAGTTAACCGTAAATAAAAATTAAATTTAAGATTAGATAGTTTAATATAATTTTGCAAAAAAAAGATAGTTCAATACAATATTTAAATATTATAATATATGAATAGTAGTAATTTGAATCAAAAGATGGGAACATTGCTCAAATTTGTTAAAATTTTTAAATTTAAATCATAGTTTAGATGGGTTGTTGGTCTAAATTTAAATTTTAGATTAAAATTGCTTCTTCGAGATGCTTTTATAGATCAAGCTGTTTAAGGTGATAGCTTTTGCTGAGAGAAATTAGAAATGTTTGGAACTACATTTGAACCTAGCATGGTGGAATGTTGTCTCTTTTTTTTTTTAAATTAAATCAACTTTTTCATTATGTTCCTCCCATACGATAGAAGCAATGAAAGGGGAATATCCCTTTCAGTAAAACTATAACATGAGAAAAATATATATACTCCTCATCATAATTATTTCGCGTTCTACTATTGGATTGACAGTCGAGCGTTTTTAATTTTAAACTACACAATAACATCCGGTGATTACAAGCTGTTACCAATTGAGTTTAGAGTGAGTTAAAATGTCCATATTACAACAATTATTTCAGGGAGGAACTTCCTATAACTTCAATTTTGGTAGAGTTTGGTCGAGTGAGTTAAAACGTATATAATAATTGCTAAGAGTAATTTCAACAAGAATCTAATTTTTTCTTCAAAAATAATATAAATAAATAAAAACTGTTATGTGTAAATTGTTATGGATTGTAGAGAAATTATAAAATCATGTTTTATGATTTATATATCTGTGTGCCTTCCCTCTTTAGGGTTATCAGATATAGAAAAACGATCCCTAATCAATTTGGTATCAGAGCTAGAAAATAGGCCGAGACGATGAACAGTAAATCACTGTAGCAAATAGTAGAAAAGTTCAAAATTTCGGAATGAATAGTAATCAATAAATAGTAACCGATGAATAGTGAAAATTAAATAGTAATATGAATAGTAAAAAACGAAATATCAATATTAAAAATTAAATGAGGCCTCCAGCAAAAAGACTAAGAGATAATAATAAATGTTATGAGTCTAAAATAATAGCAAATCTATTAATTTATTTTATAGTAGAAAATAAAGAAACAAAACAAATGTGTAAGAAAAATCTATATAGACAGTTAATATATTTATATAACTAAAATAAATAAATATTCGATTTATGGAAGATTATAAGTTAGAAAATATTAAAATGATAGCAGATAAAAACTTTACTTTCAATAAAGATATAAATCAACATATTGAAAGTTGTAAAATAAGTATGCAAATAATAAATGAAAAATTAGATATTATAGCTAGGTTAAGAACAATGTTGAAAGAGAGAGACGAAAAAATTAGAAGACTGGAAGAAGAAAATCTTTTAATAAAACGAGAAAAATTTATTAAAGAAATAAATTTAGAAATTCAAATAAAAGACTTAAAAGAAGTATTAGCTGAACAATATAAATTAATAAATGATTTAAGGCAAAAAATTAAAAAATGAATTGGATAGATCCAAATGCAATAACTAGAAATAATAAAAAATTAAAGAATTAATAAAAAATCAAGAAAAACTAGAAATAGCATTAGATAAATTGCAAGAAAGAAAAAATGAAATTAAATGGACAAGAGAAAATAGGGATGAAATAATAAGATGTTATCAACAACTTGGAAATATGATAATAACATTTAGAAATAATAAACTAAAAATATAAGGACTTAAAAGAATAATTTTATCAAGTAATATAACTGGATAATAATACAGTTTGAAAAAATCAAGTGAAAAACAAGATGTATATTATCAAATGGATGAATACGAAGAAAGAACATCACAAACTCTAAGTTTTAAACCGGATATATATAATCAAATCCAAAGTGAAACAGAAGAACTAACAATAAAAAAGATATTCAAAATATCATATTTTGAAAGAAATAAAGAAATTAGATATATAGCTCAAAAATATGAAAATGTAATAGACATAGATACCATAAATGGAAAAGCAAAAATAAATTTAATAACAGATGGTTTGATAAAAAGAGAACTATCTAAATTAAAACAAAAATAAGCAAATAAACTAAAAAATATTTATTTTGGAGCAATAGAATTTACAATAAAAGCATATTTTCATAAAAATATTGATACTCCTATACAGATATGTACTAGACGATAGAATAATAGGAAATATACATGATTCATTAATAGCAGTAGTAAAAAGAAACTTAATATATCAGACATTAAAATTTATAATACAACCTGATTTTAGCATATCATTAAGAGATGAAAATAAAGAAAGATCTTTAACATTATATTATAAATTAGATAGAATAAAAATACATAAGGGAAGTAAAGTAATTAGTATAGAAACTAAAATAGTATATGCTATGACTGGAAACCATCATGTAAAGAAACAAACGGAATTAGGAATAATAGTACCAAAATTATATAATGATATATTAGAAAAAATTGAACATAAAGAAGAATCTCAAATAACAATTCCAGAAGAATTTACAATAGACTTTAGCAATAGACAAATAATTCCAACACAAAGAATTAAACCAATATTGGAAGGATCTAGATTAAGTTTTAGAAGAGAACAAAACCCTATAAAATTAGTTAGATCAATGAGTATGACCAGTAGAAAATTAAATTTAATAAAATTACCGTGTTATGAATCAGATAAATTAAGAATAAAAACAATAATATTTAATGGAATATTTGCCAAAGAAGTCA
This sequence comes from Apium graveolens, assembly GCF_009905375.1. NCBI lineage: Eukaryota > Viridiplantae > Streptophyta > Magnoliopsida > Apiales > Apiaceae > Apium > Apium graveolens. The sequence goes on from NC_133649.1 coordinate 90,403,434, forward strand.
TAACAGAAATAAATACTGGAGCAACAAAAAGTCAAATACATATAACTGAAGTTGACTCAAACAAATGTGAGGAAATAGAACCTCAAATAATAACTGAACCAAATAGTTCGAGAGAAACAATAATAACAAAAGGTATAAAATTAAGATTAAAAATTTTAGACTTAGAATATAATATAAGTCTAGGAGTGATAAAAAATGACGTTAGTTATCAACTATTATTAGGAATGGATTTCTTAAATGAAATAAAATATAATATAACGAATGAAGGAATAGAAATAAATGATCAGAATAAATTAAGATTTATAGACAGAATATGAACCCTGAAAAGGAGGTAAACGAGAAGAAAGATGAAATAGAAACTATTAATAAGATAATAAAAGAAACATTAATTATGTCTCAAGAAAAGGAACTACAATACTTAATAGAAAAAGAAAAACTAGAGGAATAATTAAAAGAATTAGAGAAAATAAAAGGTAAGAAAAGAAAAACATGGATAGTTGAAGGAGAATGGAGAAAACGAGTTTATAAATATGAATAGTACTGAAAACCAAATAAAAGATATTTGGAACGAAATATTTATAAAAGAAAGTTTAAACGCTATATTAAAAAAGATGGAAGAAAATCAAGAAATCAATAGAAAAATAATTAAGGAAGAAATAACAGCGTTATGGAATATGTCAGAAATCCCAATCTTTAAACAAATATTAGATAAGTTAACCATTATACAAAATAGTTTAGAACAAAATAAAGAAAAGAAAATAATTAAAGACGAAACAGAAGAACCAGAAATAGTACCTATAACAGTAATAGGAAGAACTAAAGAACCTATATTAATGGATATAAGCAAATCGAAACCGAAAATGACTATAGGGGTTAAAAGAGCAATAAATGGTTTAGCAGAACTTCATAAATCAGGAAAATTCTAGAAAAATGTCTATAACAGAACATAGTGCTATAACATTTCTTAAAAAACATGGAAAAGAGTTAATGGAAAAAGAAAGACAAAAATATCAACCTATAAAACAAGAAATAAGAAAACATGAATTAGAAGAATTAAGAAAAGAAAATGCTAAATTAAAAACTAAATCCAATATAGAATGGTTAAATAAATATAAATTTTATAAAAAAAAATATAAACCCAAAAGAAAGAATTAAAAGAAACAAAGTTAAAAGTAATAAATGTATTAAAAGAAATAGATAATTTAAAAAATGAGATTAATCAATTAAAAATAGAATTAAAAGGAAAGGAAATTATTAAGTCTGACGATAGTAATCCAGAAACGAACAAAGAACAAGATGAGAGCAGTAATACAAGTGAATCAGATAGTAATCTAGGAGAAGAATGATTAAATTACTTAGAGGAATCAGATAATGAGGAAAAGGAAATGATAATAAAAGAAAATAAAGAAATATTAGAAGCCCTTGGAAAAACCGTAAATGCAATCATAACAAATGAAGAAAAAAGCGATGAAAGTGATGTAGAAGAAAGAGAAACTTCGCATAAACAAACAAATTATGAAACCGAATCAGATAATATAATGGATGAAGAAGCATACCCAGAAGAACAAATAGAAGATCATATAATAAATAATATTAAAATGCCAGGAAATATACCTATAGGACAACAAAATGAAGTACAAGATTTCATAGGATCAATAAACCAAAGAATAAATATAAATGGATATTTTCTAGATTTAGATAATGTCTACGACGATCAAGAAATAAGTAGAAAAATAAAAGATTGAAATTTAGGGATGTATATAGCTTTAATGAATTCAAAAAATATAGAAGATCTGGATTATGTTTTTGAACTAATATCAAAAACAATTGTAGGAAAAACAACATTTTGGTTAGAAAATATTATTTATGAATTAAAAGGACAAGTAAGAACGTATGCTAGAAGCTGGAAAGATACGTTAAACGCATTTGATATATTATTAAAAAGAGAATTTCTAGGAGAAAGATGGTTTGTAGCTCAAGAAAATATAACAGTAGAAAGAAAATTAGAGATAACAATGTATCTAAATAATATGAAATGCTGTAGGATTAGTAAATTACCAGAATATACTATAAGTTTTACTAAATTCTTTTATGAAGCTAAGTTTTTACCTAATGAAAGCTTAGTATATCAACAACTGTATTATGATCATTTACCTTCACCTTATAATACCGAAATAACTAAAGAATATAATAATCTAGAACCTAAGAAAAATACATTAGGAGAAAGAATTAGATTATTAAGAGCATATTTAACTCGAAAATGTGAGGAATATATAATTCAACAGAGAATTAAAAAGGATAAAAAACAAGGATTAAGAGAAATCTGTAATTTCACAGAGAAAAAATTAATATTTGGATGTGATAATCAAAATTATAAAACTAGAAAGAAATATAGGAAATATAGAAAAACAGATTATAATGAATATTATAAAAAACAAAATAAAACCTATAGACCTTATAAACCATTTAATCGAAGATTTAAAAGAAGAAAATTTAAAAAATATAGAAATACTCCTGAAAATAGAAAGAGATTTAGATATAAGAGAAAGTTTAGAAAAAGAAATAAAACAAAAATAGCAGATTGTAAATGTTGGAACTGTAATGAAAAAGGACATTATGCAAATAAGTGTCCTAAATTACAACAAAAAGGAGTAAAATACATAGATACTACCAAATTAATAATGAAATTAGAATATATAAGAGAAGATAATAATAACTGGTATGATGAAGAAGTATTTTATATAAGTGAGACAGAACCAGAGGAAATAAATTATATAAATGAAAATGATAGTGATGATGAAAGTTTAATTACTGAATAAAATAGAATGGTAGCAATATATATTGAAGCACAGGTAGAATATAAACCTACTAAATATATAAAATAAAAGATATTTATAGATAGTGGAGCAGATATCTGTTTAACTAAAGAAGAAGTATTTACTCAACACAAATGGAAACGTACTAAAAATAGAATAATTGTAACAAGATTCAATAACCATAAAAAAGAAATAGATATAATTGCAGAAATTGTAAGATTTATATTAGGAAAAACAAGGTTTAGGTTACCTATAATATACCAGGAAAATAATATGAAACAACAGATGTTACTAGGAAATAACTTTTTAAATTCTTTTAAAACTCAAATAATAAAACAAGACATGCTAAGTTTGTTAACACCTTGCGAAAAATGGATAGTATTAAAAAGAATAGTACCTGTAAAGTCAATAGAAATAAGTAATATTAAAGCAGAAAGAAAAACTAATTTAGAACTATTAAAACAGAAATATTTAAAAGCCTTAGAAATAAATTTTGGAGAACATCCAATGAAGTTATGGGAAAAAGAAAAAATATACGCTGAAATAAAACTAATAAATTCTAATGATATAATTAGAAATAGACCGATAAGATATAGTCCAACAGATCAAAAGGAGTTAGGAGTTCAAATAAAAGAATTATTAAACTTAGGACTAATAAAAGAAAGTAAAAGTCCGAATAGTAGCCCAGCATTTTTAGTAAGAAATCATAATGAAGTAAAAAGAGGAAAAGCTAGAATGGTAATAGATTATCGAGAACTAAATAAAAAGACTATATTTGATGGATATTTCCTACCATATAAAAGAAATTTAATAAACCAAACAAGTAATAAAAAATGGTTTAGTAAATTTGATTGTAAAAGCGGATATTGGCAAATAAAATTAACTAAAGAATCTAGATGTTTAACAGCATTTTGTGTACCATAAGAACATTATGAATGGATAGTACTACCATTTGGATTAAGAACAGCCCCACAAATATTCCAAAGAAGAATGGATAACATATTTAGAGAAATGAATGATTTTATTCTAGTATATATTGATGATATATTAATATTTAGTGATAATTAACAGATCATTCGAAACATCTAGATATATTTATTCAGACTATTAGAAAACATGGAATACTATTATCGGAAAAGAAATCAGAAATATTTAAACATAAAATAAAGTATTTAGGATATATTATAGATTCTGAAGGAATTCAACTACAAGAACATATTTCAACAAAAATAAGGAATTTTAAAGAAACTTTAGAAAATAAAAAAGAAGTACAACAATTCTTAGGAATAGTAAATTACGCTTCAGATTATATAAAAGACTTACCAAAATTAAGGAAACCACTACAAGACTTAATAAAGAAAAATAAAACTTTTGAATGGAAAGAAGATCATACAAATGCAATAAGAATACTAAAAACAAAGGTAGAAAATTTACCTAAACTACTATTACCCAAAGATAGTGATCAATTAGAATTATTTACAGATGCTAGTGATATAGGATGGGGAGCAGTATTAGTAGCTTTTGAAAAAGATGATATTGATAAAGAAAACCCTTTAATATGTGGATATGCAGCTGGAACTTGGAAACCCAATGAAAAGAATTATCATATTAATGAAAAGGAATTATTAGCGGTAAAATTAGGAATTAAAAGATTTCATTATGATTTACTACCTGTAAAATTTGTTGTAAGAACAGATACTAGTCAAGTAAGATCATTTATATTCAATAAAATTGACCCTTTACCAGAATTAAATAAAAGAAGAAATTGGCAAGCATTTTTTAGTTGTTATGATTTTATTATTAAAAATATATCAGGTACTAAAAATATTCTTGTAGATTTTCTTAGTAGAGAACATGGACAGGGATAACAAGAATATTCAACCGATAGAAATGATACTAGAAGAAATCAAGAGGAAGAATGAACAAATTGCAATCTTGACCCAAGAAGTTAATAACCTCATAAAAAATCTTGAAGGAGCTATAAAACTTATCAAAAATATTACACCCCAAACTTTTGTATCAAGACTAGCTACAACTCCTACAATATCAACCCTTACCCAAACAGAAATATCCAAACCAGAACAACCAAAACTTCAAGTTTCTATATCAGACATAATTAAATATCCAAAAGAATATATAGAAGCCTTTGAAAATATAACAAAATTTTACGACTACAAGTCCAATAATACCATCCTCAGAACTGGAAAGTTTAGTAAATATCCAAGGTATATCTGCAAAGAAGACTCTGATCCTAAAGTGGTAGAAAGCTTATTAATGTTGGGATTTATTGATAAAATCATGGTTGATGAAACATTAAGAAGCATATCAAAACTTCCACCACTAATAGTTGAAAGCGTTAGTGCAATGATGCATCATATGGACCAGGAAAAATATATGGAGTACAGGTATTTGATGCTTGTACCGACTTTGTAGGAAAACCAATAATAATATGCCAGATATTCAAGTATGGTAGAAATACTACTATAGAAGGCGATAATACTAGTCTCAAGTCTCCTATGCCATGCACAATAGAAGGATTTCAAGAATGGATGTCAAATAAAAGAGCAATTGGATTATCAGTTCTAAAATCCAAACTTGAAGATCTTATAAAAGGAAAGAAGGCATGTGTATTAGGAACAAGTATGAAGGGAAATGTAGAAGAAATACTAACATTATATTATAATAATGATGTGTTGAAAACAGATACAAGTGACTTAGCAAGTATGCATAATAGGATAACTGGTGGAAATTACAATCATGCCCCGCAAACCAAGGAGTTTTTCAAGGCAATTATTACAGGACAAAGAAAGAAGTCTGTAGTAGTTTTAAAACCCTTAGTAAAGGAAGAATCATGTTCTAATCCTTTCGAGTAAGATTGTAATAATTCCTGTTATTTCAAAATGTAATACTAAAGTAATTTTATGGCCCAAACAAAGTTTGGTGACCATAACATATTAGAAAATGATTCTACGGCCCAATGAAAATTGGTGACTGTAATATATATTTTTATGGCCCAATGAAAATTGGTGACTGTAATATATGTTTCTACGACCCAATAAAATGAAAATTGGTGACTGTAATATATGTTTCTACGACCCAATAAAAATTGGTGATTGTAATATATTAGCAAATAGAAACAGACAAAATTATGGAATCCTAGATAAAAGAAAAAAGACATAAGGTGTCAAAAAGAGTGGAAGAAATAAAGTCGACGGAAGAAAAACTTGCAAAAGAAGACAGAAGAAAAAGAAGACGGAAGAAAAATTGCAAAAGAAGACAGAAGAAAAAGTTGAAAAAGTTGAAAAAGAAGACATAAAGAAAAAAGAAGACAGAAGAAAAAGAAGACGGAAGAAAAATTGCAAAAGAAGACAGAAGAAAAAGTTGAAAAAGAAGACATAAAGAAAAAAGAAGACAGAAGAAAAAGAAGACGGAAGAAAAGATTGCAAAAGAAGACAAAAGACGGAAGAAAAACTTGCAAAAGTTGAAAGAAAAAGAATATTATGTCGGAAAAGTATATCATTTAATAGAAATCTCTCCTTCTATAAAAGAGGAGAATTGTAACAAAAGAATCATCAGTATTTTTATGAGTTTAAAAAATCCATCACTTGCTTAAGTTGTTTTCTCTCTGAGTTTTCATATACAAAATTCTTTTCTATATACATTAATGGCAAGTTAAAAACCTTACCTCTGCAATATATAACAAGATAACATACAGTTTATATATATATATTTAAGCTGAAATTCATATAGATCAAGTACCTAATAAACATCAACTATTATAATAATTATAAAGATGAAGAAACAAGGAACGGTAGATAGTCCGTTGAGACGCCAGGAGTTGCAGAGCCCAAGATGACGGGGAAGTCGAAATAGGGCATATCATTCACCAGGGACTCCGGTGAGCTGTTCTTGATTCATCAACTTTATAATTATTATAATAGTAGATATTTATTAGGTACTTATAAAGAAAAGGAGAACTGGATCACGCATATGAGAACCATTTTTTATATTATTAAATAAAAAGAGGAGAGAAAATATACTTCTCATGTTTGAGGAAAGATTTGAAGATATTAAGTTTTTAGAGACTATTTTAGTTTTGAATTTTTCAAAATATGATTAAAGATAGTTTATAAAGAGGGTGTTGGAGTTGTTCAAAATTATGAGTTACAAAATTTGTTTGTAAGATGTAGAATTGTAGTAATATTTTAATTGGAAGTTAGATAACTTATAAACCATTTTCGATAATACATGGGGACACGGAGAGAATACTCCAAAATAAGAGGGAGCTAATTCAGTATTCACCGAAACTAACCAGAGTACATGTGCGCAGACCAAAATCATTGACAATCTCAATTTTAAAATCATCAGTACAGTGACAACATGTTTAGTTTTATCGAGCCTTAACTCAGCATCCAATATTAGTTTTCAACATGTCACACGGAATTACCGAAGTTGGAACGTTACATTATTGCACAAGTCAATTTACCGATAAGAATTTTAAACACAAATTAAATATTTATCATATACTCTTCAGGTAGAAGTTAACGGGAACATTTTTATATGCAGTTGGGGCCAGAGGAGGAATCAAGATAGTTAACCAAGTCTCAAGAATCTTAGAACTTGCACTGTGAAGACCAAAGTGTAGTCGGAAAAGGGGATTAATTTAGTTCATCCCAGTTAGAATATTAATTTCTTGTTGACATCCAAAATTTACCATCGATTTATTTTAATCCCGGCTCTTTCAGCGCCCCTTTTCTTTGTCAAACTCAGTTGTATAGTGGCAGTAGTAGCAAGTTTCCTCTTTTCTTTACATTGTCAAGGAGAGGGAGGGGGCAGTCGGGCAGACATGGATTAAAGCAAAACAAGAAAGCAAGAGCTGCATTGAATATTTATCTGAGATATAACGAATAATTACAATCCAGTTCTTGTAAGACTAGTATAAAACTAGAGAGATGAAATGTAAAACAGGTCTAAATCTAGAGAGAAAGAGAAAAGCATTAGAGTGTATTGATTGTGTTTTACAGATTACAAGTTGTTACTCAAAAATGAAAAAGAACTATGCTTATATACATTTCTACTCTAATTGACAGTTAGTGAAAAGTTTGTTATAACTAATCGTTGACTTCTAGCTAAGTTGACTACTCATCTTGAATAAGTTACATATACAGAATATATCAAGTAATGTGTCCAATATGTCTAACACCCCCCTCAAGTTGGAGGTTGGAGAAGACAAACCCAACTTGCCAAGAAGAGTACGATGCTGTATGCCAGTTAAAGGTTTAGTTAACACATCTGCCAATTGAAACTTTGTAGGGACGTAAGATAGAGAAATGAGTCCAGAAAGAAGCTTTTCCCGAACAAAGTGACAGTCTAAGTCATTGTGCTTAGTACGCTCATGATAAACAGGGTTCTTGGCGATGTAAATGGCTGCTTGACTATCAGATTTAACTGGAACAGGTCTGACATCAGGAACTTCAAGTTCGTGTAAGAGACGAGTTAACCAAGAAAGTTCCGCAGTAAGTCGTCTTAAGGAACGATATTCAGCCTCAGCAGAGGATAAAGAAACAGTATGTTGTTTCTTTGATTTCCAGGAGATCAGATTACCACCAAGCAGAATGACATAGCCTCTAACAGATTTTCTAGTATTTGGACATGAAGCCCAATCTGCATCACAGTAAGCCTCGAGAGTAAAGGAAGAGGTCTTGTTAAAAAACAATCCTTGAGTAGGATTAGCACTGATATATCGCAGAACGTGAAGAACCGCATCCCAGTGAGGTTGTTTAGGGGCTGACATAAATTGACTCAAGTGCTGGACACAAAAGGAAAGATCAGGTCTTGTATTAGTGAGAAAATTTAATTTACCTACAAGTTGCCTGTATAGTGAGGGATCATCAAAGGCATCCCCTTGATCAGGTTGAAGTTTGATATTAAGATCCAAGGGAGTGACCACAGGAAATGTTGTAGAACAATGAAATTCAGCAAGCAAGTCTATAGTGTATTTCTTCTGAGAAACCACCATCCCATCAGGAATTTCAGTAAATTCTAAACCCAGAAAATAGTGTAGTTTGCCTAAATCTTTGATTTTGAACACAGAGTCCAAATAAGCTTTAATGTCCGAGATCTCAGAAGAATCATTACCAACCACCAAAATATCGTCTACATACACAGCAAGATAGACAACCATAGAGCCATTTTTCTTATAAAATAGAGAACTATCATTTTGAGAAGAAGTGTAGCCTCTGGAAAGTAGAGTAGTACAGAGTTTAGTATGCCATTCCCTAGAGGCCTATTTGAGGCCATAAAGGGATTTTATCAGTTTACATACTAGATTGGGATCAGAAAGATGTAAGCCAAGAGGAGGTTTCATGTAAATTTCTTCATGTAATTCACCATGTAAAAATGCGTTATTTACGTCAAGATGAGTCATAGACCAACCCTTTTTTACAGCAGTAGCAACTAAACTTCGAATAGTAGTCATCTTGACCACAGGGGAAAAAGTTTCTTTGTAGTCAATACCCTCTCTCTGTGTGAATCCTTTCACTACCAATCTGGCTTTATATCGTTCTATACTATCATCTGAAAGTTGTTTGACCTTGAATACCCATTTACAGGAGATGGGTTTCTTTCCTGGAGGTAATGAAACAAGTTCCCAGGTGTTATTTGATTCTAAAGCTGAGAATTCAGCTGCGATGGCCTTTTGCCACTCAGGATATTGAATAGCAATAGCATATGAGGCTGGTTCAGCAAGAGGGAGCTCAGGAGGAATTGGAACCACAGAATGACAAAAAGATTGTGAATGAATTGGTGCAGGATGAACGGTGCATTCAAAAACTAGTGTGCAGAAATAAGAAGAAGAAATACAATGTACAGAAGAATATGGATGCACGTAGTCATGTAGATAAGGCGGGAGTTTTTGGGTTCTGGTAGATTTTCTAAGTATAGGATCAGAATGACGCGAAGTGGAATCAGAAGTAATTGAATTGTCAGAAGTATTGTCTGGTGGATTTGTATGAGAGTGAGGAGTTTGAGAACCTGAAGAAATGGCAATGTCATGTAATTGTGAAGAAGCTGGTGAATCTATATCCTCTACTGGTAAAGGACAGAAATGTGAATCAGTGGATTTAATATAAGGAAACACATCCTCATGAAAAACAGCATCTCTAGATATGCAAATTGAATGGTTTGTTAGATTTAGAAACTTATAGGCTTTCTTTCCAAAAGGGTAACCCAAAAAAATGCAAGGAATAGCTCTAGGAGAGAATTTATCTCTGTTTGGTTTAGTGGTGGAAACATAGGCTAAACATCCAAAAGGCTTAAGATGGTCATAAGAAGGTGCAGATCCAAATAACAGATCATAAGGAGAAACTCCATTGAGTAATTTTGAGGGAAATCTGTTTATTAAGTATGTAGAGGTAAGTACACAATCCTCCCAAAATTTATGTGGCAAATTAGAGTGGAAGAGTAAGGCTCTGGAGGTTTCAAGAAGGTGTTTGTGTTTTCGTTCCACTACACCATTTTGTGGTGGTGTATGTGGACAAGAAGTTTGATGAATGATACCCTTGGTCAGGAAATAGTTTGTGGCATTAGTACTAGATCCTAATTCCAAAGCATTGTCTGTTCTCACAATTTGAACAGTGCTGTGGAATTGAGTCTCAACAAAAGCAATGAACTGTGTAAGGTAAGTAAAAGCAGTGCTTTTACAACTTAACAAGTGGGTCCAGGTTGATCTAGTGAAATCATCAACAATTGTAATAAAATATCTGCATTTGTTATAAGTGTGAACAGAATAAGGACCCCAAAGATCCACACGAAGAAGCTGAAATTTACTAGTAGTTTGAATTTGACTATGTGGAAAAGGGAGTCTGTGTTGTCTGGCTTTAGCACAAATTTCACAGCAAGACAACTGTTTAAAACTGGTGGCATCAATATTACATATTGATTTGAGTTTAGACATAGGTAAATGCCCCAGCCTGGCATGCCAAATTACAGCAGAAGTATTTTTATTACAACTGAAAGAAGAAATAGAATTCAAAGAAACCGTAGAAGCTTGTGATGGTGAAAATGGATAGGAGAAGATATAGAGGCCCCTCTGAGAATCACCAAGGGCCAGTGGCTTCTTCAGAGAATGGCCCTGCAGATAGCAAGTAGTGGGAGTAAAGTGAGCATTACAATTAAGCTGTTGTGTTAATTTGCTTATGGAAAGCAAATTATATTTGAAATGCGGAACATATAACACATTAGTCAAAGTGATGTCATTGTTGAGGAAAACAGTACCACTATGAGAAATGCTAATTAGCTGATCATTTGGTAAAGAAATTTGTAACGGTTGTGGTAAAAGTTTCAATGAAGAGAACAATGATTTAATATAGCACATGTGGTCACTTGCACCACTGTCTAAAATCCAACTGGCATGATGAGAATCAGTAAAGCATGCAAATGAAGGAAGGATAGACATATTACCAGCAAAGTGTGCAGAAGAGTGAATTGTATCTGAAGCTTGACTCTGAGCAGATTTTAGTAAGTTCACAAGTTGAGAATAGATTTCAGGAGTAAGACCTTTAGATGAACGGTTGATCTGAGATGATGAAGCAGCCTGTGTTCCATTGTTGGAGTTTATAGCAGTATTTTCTATTTGATCAGACAATTCAGCTTGAGCAACAATTTTCTTTGGTTTGTTGAATTTAAAATCAGCTGGAAAACCATGTAGTTTGTAGCACTTTTCAATTAGATGTCCTGGTTTCTTGCAGTAGTTGCAGTGAAGTTTTCTTGTATCATTTCCAGGTTTCTTAGAGAAACTATTATAAGGAGCAGTATTTCCAAACTGACCAGAAGGATAGGATCTTGAAGAGTTAATATTCAGAGATGCAAAGTCTGTCATAAAGTGACTGGTAGAATGAATTTCCCTTTGAGTTTCTTCCTGTAATAACAGACTGTAAACCTGTCCAACAGAAGGAAGAGGGGATTTCATAAGGATGGAACCTCTCATAACATTGAAAGAATCATTTAAACCCATTAAGAACTGAATAACTCTCTGATCTTGTTGAAACTTAGAGATTTTCTGTGAAGCACCACATGTACATCCACATTGGCAAACTGGTATTAAACACAAAGAGTCTATGTCATCCCACAGTACTTTGAGCTTGGTAAAGTAATCAGCCACACTGGAATTGCCTTGAGAAATATCTGTTAATTCCTTGTGCAATCCAAACAATTGTGCTCCATTAGACACACCATATCTCTCTTCCAATTCCATCCAGATTTCACGAGCAGAACTTGAATAAATGACACTTCGTCCAATAGACTTGGACAAGGATCCAAGGATCCAGCTGATGACCATATCGTTACAACGAGACCAGCTTTTAAACATAGGAGACTCAGAATTAGGTTTAGGAATAGAACCATGAATGAAACCGATTTTGTTTCTGGCAGAAAGTGCAATGGTCATAGAACGTTTCCAACTACTAAATCCAGTCCCGTCAAATTGATCACTAACGAGTTTCATGCCAGGATTGTCAGAAGATTGAAGATGTAACGGATTGTCCTGGTTAAATTATGGATTTGTATTATCATTTCCAGCACTACTGGTATTAGAAGATTCAGCCATGACAGATCGATGATCGAAACAAAAAATCAATCGATGAAAACAAGCTAATCGATGTTACAAGATTGTGATTATATTTATGAAGAAGATGAATCAAACATAACAAGTATGAACACTGTAAGTATTTGTGTATCTATATTTCATATGTCAAGGATTAACGATGCGGAAGCAGTGATTGTATCGAAACTGAATTAAGAAGCAAGAATCAAGGCAAATCGAGAACTAGATCGAGATTTACAAATAAACGAAAGAGATATTGTAAATGAATAAAAGAGATTGAGATATATTCAACGAAGGAGATTTGTAAAAGAACGATCGCACCTAGTTTATGAATGACGATCGATCAGAAATTGCCGGAGAACTCATCGTCGGAGTCATCGAAAAGATGTAATTCACCGGAAACTTCATCGTTGCAATTGAAGATCTGCTCTGATACCATGTAAGACTAGTATAAAACTAGAGAGATGAAATGTAAAACAGGTCTAGATCTAGAGAGAAAGAGAAAAGCGTTAGAGTGTATTGATTGTGTTTTACAGATTACAAGTTGTTACTCAAAAATGAAAAAGAACTATGCTTATATACATTTCTACTCTAATTGACAGTTAGTGAAAAGTTTGTTATAACTGATCGTTGACTTCTAGCTAAGTTGACTACTCTTCTTGAATAAGTTACATATACAAAATATATTAAGTAATGTGTCCAATATGTCTAATAGTTCTTAATAGTTCTTGTCTAGTTGAGTTCTTTAAAACAATTCTCAACTTCTTTCTAACTAGTGAAACCAAGTTTTTGGTCAGAACTAGTAAAATTAAGTTGAATGGACCTAGATTACTGAATTTTGATCAATCAAAACAACTTATTAAAGTTTGCAGATTACGAATTTGTGTCCGGTCCAGAACTTTATCTCAGATTACAGAGCTCCGGCAATTAATGTTTTAAGTTATTATAACCTGAGGCATGAGGGCTCGCAAAAAACTTAATGCCATAAAACACAGCAATCTCAATAGCAACTGAAGAAAAAAAAAAGGAATATTTAAGTATAAATTCATGTCTAAACTACAGAGGGTAAGTAGAGAGATTTCTAAAAGCATGAAGTCCACAATTCTATTAAATGTAAGCTTACACAAATAGCACCTCTCAACATGCACAAGACAAATCAACTCCAATTAACATTACAGGCCAATAGTACTACTAAACATCAAGAACCTCACACACTTCTAGCCATCATCTCTTGAAACATCCTGTATGATTCTTGTTTCTCCAACAAAAACTTCTCGTGGCAGTTAGCAATGAACATATCAGCAAGCTTGTCAATCTCATTCATATCTTCAGTTTTAGACTCCTCCTGAACCTTTCGTTCAAGCCAATGGAGGTACCCGGAAAGCTGTGATTCCTCAATGTCGCTGCATCCGGGCGATATAATAGAATTCCATGTGTTATCATGATAAATATGACTAATAGGTGAGGGCACCGGTAACACGTGAGAGGAACACCAATTGTAGTGTAGTCTAAAGGAACCAAAAAAAAGTTTGTTTTTGTTTTTTTGCCTCCTAGTAGGTTGTATAAAGTTTAGGAGCTGGATTTCCTTAATAAGATCAATGAGGATGGATTTGGCCTTGGTGAGAGCACGAGCGATGCGACACAAATGTGACAAAATGTATGTGTGAACAATACTTTTGAGTTTCATGGTGCTTAAGGCCGTAGGGGAAGAAGAAGATGGAGATTTGACACAGAAAACATGCAGGGAGTGGGGAGAGTTTAGATGAGAGGGACCAGCCATTTTTGTGGTAGGGGATAATATGAACAGTTCCTGTAACTTGATTTATAAAGGGAGACGTTTACAAACCAAACCAACACTACATGTTAGGTAATTAAATAAAGTGGAAACAACTTTGCATATATATTAAAATTGAACTTGTAATTGCCATTGTTTTGACACTAAGGCAGAAGCTTGTGCATGATCTCATATGGTACTTGTTTAGTTTAAAGGACCACTAGAAATGGTAAACGCAATAGGCCTTGGTTATATCACAATTTAATATTAAACTTAAGTATTGCTTAAGAAAGACTTCACAAAAATTGTAATTCATTTCCAAGGAATATTTTATTTGTATAAGGGCCACTGCATTTGCAATTGCATGAACTATAGCAAAATCGAAGAATAACACATGCATAAATTATGTTGATCTTATTTATGATTAATAGCAAAACCAGGCATAATAAATATCTCATAAAAATATGTTCATAATTCTGACAATTACTAATCTGAACCCCCTCACTCGAAAGCCCATTTATGGGTCGAAGAGTGGAACACCGGCACCCATCTTTGGGGTATCAATTGCCTTTAGTGTCCATATTAAATTTTGAGAATGTTGGGGGTGGCTGGGAATCGAACCTTAGTCCTCCCGCCAGCCTAAGCTCTCATACCATGTTGAGTAACCAGCTCATCTAAAACCTTAAGGTATTAGAGGAAGGCCCCAATAGGAACATATATTTAACAGGTATATGGATCTGCGAAGTGAATTAAGTATAGGATAATATTGATTTCCTTAAAGTTTAATGGAAGTGTGACTATATATAAACTTGGGTAAATAAAAAAAAAACAATAGAGAAGGGTGGCATAAACAATAGACAAATGTGAATGAGGTCCATAACACAAAAAGACAGAAGAAGATTGTGAGAGAAACAGCACAGGATGGGGGAATGGTTGCCTTAGTAGGTAACTGGTGCCCAAGTCTCGCGGTGTATCTGGGATCTCAGTCTGAGCCACTCGACGAGGTAAACAGGCCTTATTTTTCGCCGAAACTACAACTCCAATGATATTTATTTACTTAACAAACAGTCATTATTATAATCACTCAGTGACTCACTCAGATGCTCAACTATTGCCTCACTTCACCTACGGAAAGGCATTAAGGCAATATGTAAATGGCATCACTCAGATGCATGCTAGACGTTTCCATAAGTATATTTTCAACCGGCTTCCATGAATTTCAGGTGATCTTGTATACTTATTGTCTTCTTCTACTTGTAATCATATGATAATCAAGAAGTCATCGTTGCACGAAAATACGACTAACTCACAACACAATATTTAACAATTTAGCCACGGACAAACTTAATGCAAGACACTGAAGTTGGTTTGTTATCTGTAGTATAAGAAGTTGTCAGCAAACGCCGTATCACCTAATCCACATCCTAACTGACACAAGCTTCGTTTGAGGAAAATAAAGATTCTCCCTTGTAATTGATGATCATAAGCCGCCTATTCTGTCTTATTACTCTTTGCCCCCCCCCTGTTTTTCTTAATGTTAATCTTTCATTGATAAATATTATGTTTCCCTCTTCCGTAGCCGGGGGCGGGGGAGCCAACATGGTCTAATCAACATAAGGATCTGACAGAAAACACAAGGTAAAGATTCTGAACTAGTGGTTTTACCTGACACTATCAAGAGTGGGGATGGGAAAATCAGAAGCGAATTCTAAGTAAAGGGAAAGATAAAAGTTAAATACCATTCAAACTTTATTTAGTTTCTGAAAAAAAAACCTTTCTTTAGTATTCTCTTCATTTAGTTGTCACCATCACAGAAAGTTCCATGTGGGTATCTAAGCTTCCAGGGTTCAAAAAAAAATTTAAATTCCAAACACTTGGTAAAACAGATACTGCAGACTGCAGTACACTATACCTTACTGGTAGCGTATTAGATATCGCAACAGGCAGTATGGTCTAGCAAAACGAAACGGATGCTTAAAGTGCCGGAAAGTATGAGAATCAGGTTCTTTTGTTATTACATTTGCCATTTCTAAGTAGATATGATATGAAGTTAAAATAATTTACATTTACCAGTTACCAAATTATCATTATGTGCAAAATTACAAGTTTCGTCTTACTTCTCTTTCACACTAACACACATACAAAAACATAAACATTACTATGATTAGCTGAACTATAAAACCAAGTTTATTATACATTTATAACATAGTATTCGGAACTATAACTATGGCCTTACTCTCCTCCTTATCAAGACAAAACTAGACAAAACCAAACCAAACATACCTAGTACTGGGAAGAGTAAGATGTATACAAATCATGTCCCTATTCCAAAGAGTAGGGAGTTTGTTTTCGTCAAGCCCCGACTTAGTACATGACAAAAATAGTCCGTGATAAACGTAAACAATAAAAAAAAATGATAAATACTAATACAAAAGTAACAGTAAGAAAAGTGCACGAGATAAACCTGAACTCACGTGGTACGTACCTCCAACGACGCCTCTCGTTCTTCTGATCAAGAAAGAATCTTGTAAACAAGAAAGAGTGGGCCTAAATTTACTACAACTCTACAGTATAATGGATGACAAAATGCTCACCAAACAGAAGTTACAAAACCATGGGAATAAAGTCGCTTACCATGGATGACAATTGACATGAGTAAAACACTCATGACGAAACAGATCACACCTTTTCCTTCAAATAGCTGTCAGGATACACTGAATCATCGGTCTTTTGCAATAGAAAGATGCAGCTTACATATTAGCAAATTAATGTGTGAGAGGCTTAAACTTTACTTACCTACTCAATTGTTGCATTTGGTAATGTTACTGGGAACAGAAAGTCTGAAAATCATTGAAAACTTCAATGACTTCACTGGGTAATCATATGAACATAGAAGTCATAAATAAATCCTAGCATGACATAATCCAAAACCACAAAGTTGATTTGATGTTATGCATTCATGAGTTGAAGTGTTCAATAGAATGAATATAATTAGATATCAGGCTCTAAAAATTTATATCGCGTGAAGCGAATGAACTTGGCAGAAATAAACTCCAGTATAGGTCATAATTAATAAATGAGGACTCCAAATTATAACTATTTGATCTAGAACTAAGGGGGTGTATTCAATTGAGATTTTGAAGGATTTTTATAGATTTTAGAAATCATGGGGTATTCAATTTGGATTTTAAATAATCCTTTAAAATCTGAAGATATTCAATATGGATTGGAAAAAGTCGTTTAAAATCTGTATTCAATTTAGATTTTAAAAAGTCAATCAAAATTTGGTGGTATTCAGTTTGGATTTTAAAAAATCCATCAAAATCTGATGGTATTCAAAAGTCAATGGATTTTCTTTTATTTAAAAAAGTTGTGGATTTTGATGGATTTGCTAGTACATTTTTAATATCTTGAAATCTCTTCAAAATACATGAGATTTTGATGGATTTCCAAAAAACTCTTCAAAATCTGCAAGACTCTACAAGATTTTGGACCAACTCCATCAAAATCCATGAAGAATTAAAATCAACGAAAATCTTTTAAAATCCATGAATTATTAAAAATCCTTCAAAATCTCAATTGAATACACCCGTAAAAGTGTTTGTTAGCATATTTGGTGTATAGACTTACAAATATTGGGCATAGTTAATGTGCTCAAGTGAGTTCAACCAGACAGCACATATAGCCTGAAATCTACACATTATAACTCAAATCGTGCCGTGCACTGCCATCTGGTATATATCCAAGAACATGATAACCTCTTGAAGGCATTATAATTTACATGGTGCATGCTCGATTATTTACATCGATACTCTTGCTTCTTTCTGACTACGGGAAGCCTGACAAATACTTTAAAGTTCTGACCAATGAAGGCCTATTTTGTCGAACTCTGAATTTATAACAGATGTGGAGGCATATATTCTTATCATCATGATCTGCAGAGGTAAAAGGAGTGACCGAAAATGTATAACCTTACAATTTAAGATCAAAATGAGCGCTCCTAAAGTTGTACTACTGCTAATGTTACTGCATTTGTAAGGTTTAATGATTTATGTGATACAACTCCTAGCAACATATATTGTCTAATTAAAATAAAATCTTGTGTCTTACTCTTATACTTATGAACGAAGGTTGATGGCAGATGCAACTTTAGTTAATAGACACTTCAAATCAGAGTCAAGTTCTATAGAGACCATTTTTTTTTAATACCATTGAGACCTGTAATTAAAATATTGCATAAAAATATTACAAAATGTATTATTTTACGAATAATGTTCTACAAAGATCATTATTTTATTCAAAATCTTGAACATCATACATGTACTACATGAAGAACATTACAAAATATTTTATTTTACGAAACATGTTTAGTTTGCAGAACATTTGTTCAAATTGAAGAACATATACATTATATTTATTAAACTTAAATGATATTCAACAATTTTAATGAATTAGTGATACTCGTAGAACATATTTCACAAAATAATATATTTCATAATATTTTGATCAAGGAACGTAGATGCTTTCCGAGGTCTCCGATAAAAATGTGGTCTCCATATAACTTTTCTCCTTTCAATTTATTATGGTGCATTCCTTTTGTCTCAAAACTAAAGTAGGTTCTGTTTTCTCCATGGCTCAATTGCGTATGAATAAAGCTTTTTGACACCATTGGACAGTCACCCTTATAAAATTCTCAAAGCAAAACAGATCCATAGACTCAAAAATCTTGCAGGCCCTACATGGGAAGCTTTAACCATTAAGTGTTAACAAATTTAGTCTGGACTCTGATCCATTTATATTATCAGACGACCATAACATAGTTGAACCCAGTAGTCACTTTCCTATAATATAAGTGATCCAGGTTGCATTAAACTTAAGCCTGTAAGCTTAAAATCCTGGGAAACTGAAATTGATACATTACTAAATTATACATTCTCGCGGACCATATAACTTGACACCGCCTTGAAACAGAAAAGTAATGCTGATATTTCAGAATGTAGGTCAATTTAACATACATATCAGAAATTTATCCAAAGTAAGTGGCCATCTATAAACTGAAAAGACTTTTTTCCTCTTTCAACTAAAAAAAGGCATTTACTTTGTAGTTATGTAATCACAGAACCTTACTAAGCTCTATCTGGTGTTTTCTGCAGTTATAATAGAATTGATGATTTTCCTTATAGTAAACTTGTTCAATAGAAAAGTTGTTATGCAAAGAATAGGGTAGACTCTCCAGAAGGCAAATATATATTTAATATTCTCCGGAACTAATGATGCAATGTGAAATCGCAATTTGGATCATCAAATTTATATACTCAAACTTTGGAGGTTGCAAAAGCAACATACTAATCATGATATGGACTTAGCAGGAACCATAACTGATGCTAACTTTACTACATTTTACAAAAGTTTGCAACACATATTCTGCTTGTCTTTCCTGCAGAAACGTAAGAGAAACATGACAACCAAATTACCCTGAACCATAGATTAAAATCAAGATGTAAATATTTTAATCCTGTTTGCTAAATATGGAAACAATATACACCTTTAAGCCATTGTCATTTGCTTATTTACATACTCAGTTATCATTCTACAAGTACCTTAACTTGTGCTGCGGCCTGCAACTAAAAGAGGCGCTAGAATGGCAACTAAATTAGACATCTAAAAGCGACTTTTAAGCAATTGGAGGGATAAACATATTTTGCCATATTTTTTCGACGTTCTTAGACATTTTCTTTCATTAGATTCAACACGCTGCACTTGGTAATGAAGAACAAGGTATACATCTACGTATGTCCAACCAACAGAAAACAAACAAGTGCTTTGCCTTAGCACCTTGCAATCTTTGTAGATTATCGTAAAGATTAAGTGATGAAGCATATATTTAGCTTGGTTACTTGTACTTTACTATGGCCAGAGTTTCCTCATTTCTACACCTGTAAAACAATATAATAGACAGACGCAAGAACAACTAAAAATATTTTACGAGAACTATACTATCCGGATTGAATTTAATTAAATGAAATTCAAAACTCCGAACAGATTTTAAACAAACATAACTATTGGGGCCATTAATGCACTCATTCACGATCATTGTCCTAAGGTTTTCTTGTTGCAAGTTATGTGTAGCGTAGAAATTACTTATTGCTTTTTTATGAACTTTAATTTGAAATAAAAATAGTGGTTGATAGGACATAATACAATTGGGCAGAAAGAACCAGGACACTCAAAATCGAAGGTATCAACTCTTGATTGGGAGCCTGTAAAAGGCTAAAAAGGTGATTTAGGGATTACATCTTTTACTCACCTACACATCTATACACATACTATAACTGCTGGGTGCGGGACTGCTCCTCCGACATCACATCGGATCCTTCACTGTGGTTGCGATGTAGCTGTCGTGGGTTTTCTATAAAATAATACCAGAAGGGGGGCTTGAGTTTCGCGGCGCCTCCAGTGTGAGAGTAAGAACTCGTTTTGGGGAAGATGAAGATAAATAAGAATGTAAGGTGGCTATGTGTGTATATGAGTGTGTAAAAGGGTGATTAACTCCAAAACCTTTCATCTTTAAGCTATAAAATTTATAGCCCAAGGATAGGGTTTAGGGGTTGGTACCTTCGAATCGTAGTCGTTGGTTATGGGAGCGGAGGACACCTGACTGGGGTGAATGCCTTACACGTGCTAGGATGAGAGTGGCTGAGAAATGTCATAAGGATCTCCTGGCACGTGCCCTGATCATTCTCATGATTGATCAATGACAACTGTCTCTATCATGCGTTTGGGCATGTGACTCATGTGCTGGGGTTTCCAGGGATTGGGCCGCCGTGAATCGCTAGTCTGAACTAGTGGGTCAGGAGTCCTGACCCAGTCCTTTTAGGAGCCATATGTACTATCACATACCACCTAAATATTTAGTAATTCTTATTTTGCCATTCCTCTCCAAAACACTTTCACATTCTCATGTCGGAGGCGCCGCAGGGTTCCGACTCTGCTCCGGTATTTTTGCAGGAGCCCTACTAACAACTAAACTGTTACATTCTTGCATTACAGAGCTCGAGTCTGTATCAGTGAAGGAGAGGGCCACAGAAAAGAATTGGAGTTATCATTGGCGTTAGAAGGAGGCGAACCTCCGTTCTGTGGTGATATTGTTTATATCCATTCTTCTTTGTCCATGAGTTTGGAATCTTACATTCTAGTAAGATTATCCTCATTTTCTTAAATCTACTTTTTCGGTATGTTAAATATGTTGATTAATCAAGTATATCTAGTTTAAAATTTTAGATCTACGTTCGACTTGAAGTACGTTGATACTTTTGAAAATTTGTTAATTGATTATGATAACGAAAATGACTATGAGGAATTCAAAAAGTAAAGGTGCTGCTCCCGGCCCAACCCCGAACAGAGAACGCTTGTCGACAAAATAGAGGGTGGGCACTGTTAGGGATTCGAGCATATAAACACAACGAAAAATAAAAATTTCGAATCCCTACCTCAGGATCTATGTATAATGAATGAATGATTATGGAGAATATGATTATGTACCTTAATAAAGCTTTCCTTCTGAATATGATGAACGTTATAATCTTGATGAACTACAGCAACCCTCCTTGAGAAGATCTGCTTTCCAAAGGTATCCACACGAACGTCCGATCGTCCAACGATCACCGGAGCCGGTACTAGCCGATTGGTTGCCTCTTCGTCTCTCTCTCTCTCTCTCTCTAGCCTCTCTAGGATGTAGAGCTGGTAGGGTTTTTCTCTAAAACGTGGTGCAACTTCTAACCCTAAAATTATACATCTTAATGTATATGTAGGGGAGAGAGGATTAGGGCCTAACCTTAAACCTAATGGGCTTCTAAAAAGACCCATTTTGTTTTAGGTTTATATTATTATTAAATTCGAATTCTAATGTATTTATAATTAATTAAGTCCCACTTAATTAATTTAATAATTAAATTCGAATAAATAATAATAAAATATCTAAATTCATAATTTAAATAATACTCCATCTAAACGTTCTTTGTGTGTGACCCTTTAGGTTATTATTACGTTGGCAATAATTTCATTTTTCAATAATAAAATTATAAACAATGAGTGACATCTAGTAATACATCATTGCTCCCAAGTAATAATAATTATTGCTGATTCAATTAAACCTTTCGTGAATAATGTACAATGTAATATAATCCCTTTAGCCTCATATTATAGATCAAACTCGAGGCATGCATTGTGCCATCCTCTGCAAACGTTTAATCCTACTTTCCTTGATCAATGAGTAAACTATTAAACAAATCAGTATTTGAGCACGACCATGCATTTTATAGTCTTACTCAATCAAGAGGTCAATAATATCACTCCTTTAAAATAGGAGGGCTAAATCCCATCTAGATCATTCATATTTCTCATATGATTAATAATATACCCAATGTCTACTTTTATGATTACCCGGTCAAGGATAACTTTCAATAGTATTAAAGTATATTAATTCTCGTATAGAAATATAACGATTTCAGGTCTAAGGACCAATACATCATTATCACTGTGAGATTAACTTATGACACATTAAACATGTAGTATCCCACAACGGGTCAATCCAGCACCATGTATTTAATACACATGCCTGTGTTTTGATTTTAGTATCACCATATTAATGATTAATGAGATGCGATCATCAGTCAACAAACACATTAGTCTCAACGCATTTATTATCGTCCCTTAATAATAATACTTGACTAGGGTCTTTTAGGAATATTAATATTATTCTCATAATCTCATTTCTAAGTCACGTACTTAGAGATATAGATTTACATATTATATTCCAAGGACATTTATTAATCTAACATATTATCGCAGAAAATAAAGATAAATAAATTACTAAAGAATAATCCATAGAATCATAACTAATAATCCAAATGTTTCATAATATAAACATAATAGTGTTGTCTCTAGGGCACAAACACTAACAATCTCCCACTTGCACTAGAGCCAATCACCCATATATCCAATACCCATGGAACTAGTATGACCTTCGTGCTTTTGCTGCGACAAAGCCTTAGTCAGTGGGTTTGCAACATTTTCATCAGTATGCACTTTACATATATGTATATCTCCTCTTTCATTAATCTCTCGAAGAAGGTGATAAGTATATGCTTTGCCCGAGAATGGGACCTTGGTTCTTTAGCCTGCACAATGGCTCCATTATTATCACAGTAAAGATCAATTGGATCTGTGATCGATGAAACCACACCAAGTCCCGTTATGAATTTCTGTATCCAAATAGCCTATTTGGCTGCTTCACTGGCAGCAATATACTCAGATTCCATTGTAGAATCAGCTACTGTCTCTTGCTTTAAACTCTTCCAGCTTACAGCACCTCCATTAAGGCAAAACACAAAACCCGACTGAGACACTGAATCGTCTCTGTCTGTCTGGAAGTTAGCGTCAGTGTAACCCTTTACAGAATATTCTGGAGAGCTGTCCAGTGAACCACAACAGGATTAGACTGGTATTGCTCGTCATGCTCAAGGCATACGAAACACATCAGGAAGAGTACATATCTCGCTACATAAGATTCAATTGCCAAGCAATGGAATTTGCTCATCGGTCCTTATCATTAATGATTTAGGGCAGCTGCTTTTGAGATCAAATCCCTATGAGAACATTAAGAATATCCTCGTTTGCCTCTTGCATCCCAAAACGATGTAATACCTTATCAATGTATGTACTCTGACTTAGGCCGATTAATTTTCTTGATCTATCTCTATAGATCTTGATCCCTAATATATAAGTAGCATCGCCTAAGTCCTTCATGGAGAAACTATTTCCCAACCAAGTCTTAACAGTCTGTAGAGAAGGCATGTCATTCCCTATTAGTAATATGTCATCTACATATAGTACTAGGAATTCCACTTGGCTTCCATTAACCTTCTTGTAAACACATGGTTCATCTTCATTTTGAATAAAGCCAAAATCTTTGACTGTTTCCGTTATTTCCTAAACAATACACCAAGAATTACAGACGGGGGGGGGGGTTGAATGTAATTCTAGCTACTTTTTGAGATTTTAAAATTGTTCTAACTTAATATAAATAACAATATTTGATTTACAATAGTGCGTAATGAAAGAGTAATAGAAATAGAATCAATAAGTAATAAAACACAAGCTTTAAAACTTTCTGGAGGATTTGAAAGTATCCACAAGATATATATATATATATATATATATATCAGGTTGGGAACTCTATAAAGCTTTGAATAGCTCACAGCTGCTTTACAAGTTGAACAAATAAAACTACAGAGAAATTCTTACAGAATACAGCTTGATATGTTTCTCTGAAAATATGCTTGCTTAGTTGATTTGTTCTACCTTTTACACTTGGTTTATATATCACCAAGTTTACATGATATTAAGACAAGATAATAAAACAAAACTATGTCTAGTCTAACTCCATGCTACTTCATTACTCTATCCCAGCATCTTGAATATCTTCACATTTGTATGGAAATGGTAATGCTTCTTTGTTCTCAAAATCCTGCTTAACAGGATGCCACATTCCTTTTGCAAACACCTAACGCATGTGACTGTGTTGTCACTATCAACAACTATTTTGAATATGATCATCCATCGGGAGTAAGTTGAACATCCGTCGGAAATATGTTGATCATCCGCCGGGTGCCTTGTAGATCATCCGTCAGGAGTCTATCTGTCACTTGACTCTATTTCACTTATACAGAATTACAAGACATCTCATATTTACAATTAGCCAACCTATTATGCATATCTATCTAGTAGTCAACATGACTTAGAGAATCCTACATAATGTACTAGATTAAAACATGTTGTTTGCAGAATTGTGCTACAGTTCTTATTTGTTACATAAGCTACACTCTCGATGGATGTCAAATTGTCATCCGTCGAGACTATAAAGTTCATCCGTCGGGACTATATAAGAACATCCATCGAGAGCTACAAAATTCATAAAGTTATATCTATTAAGGTGTTTTGTTTAACTTGTCATCAAGTTCACAACATATTCCTAACAATCTCCCCCAATTTATGTCTACTGAAATTGTAGCCATAAGTTAAGAGAAACTTGATGATAACAAAACAACCCAAAAGTACAGATTAAAATATAGTAGATAAAACTGATAAGTGCTACAAATTTATTGAAAATTGAACAAAGCAAAGTTTTCAAAGAGTTCTCACAATTATTATCAAAGTGCTCCTCTAGACTGGGCAGATGATTCTATTTCCTTGATTGTCTCGATTTCTTCCCAAGTTTCCTGTTATTTTCTTCTATTTGATTCTGGAGTTGTCTGTGGAATTCAAGTTCATCAGCTTCAGATAGATCCAGCTTTTCTAGTATTTCCAATAGAGTCTCATTGCTAGAGATACTCAATTGGTCATCCAGTATGAAGAATCTTCTAACTCCCTTATCATTCATGAATTCCATCAGCCAATAAGGCCTCAAATGCACTCTACTTCCTGTGAAGGGAATTGTTAGAGTTCTTGGAAGTGCATTCTTGGCTTTATCACTCCTTAGATCTTCTATCTTTTTTAGGACCAATTTCCTTGCAGTTACATTGAAACCAAAGTTTTTCTTGAAGGATGAGAAGATCTTTATCAGTACAGAACAACTTTCTAGAAGAATCCTGTGAAGTGGCCATGTAATTTCTCTCCCTCCCTTGTACTTAAACACCAGTCTTTCAGGAAGATGTCTATGATCATCAATCCATCTTACTTCTTCCAATTCATCCAAGTAGAGGTTTATATCTGAAAACTCCTTGATGTCACAGATATATAAAAGATCTCCCTTGTTGACTGTAGTTTGAGATTTGGTTAGAGTCTTGGTTCTGAGAGTCACAGGCTTGACCTTCTTGATTGCTTTAGTCTTTATTTTCTTTGGCTTGTTGAAGATAGGTAAGTTGAGTTGAGGAATTGACAAACTTTCCCAGTCTATTGGCTCATCCTTGGGAATTATAGGCTCACCATGAAAATTCTTTGTTGGATCCACCTTGAATTCCTCATGTACCACTGAGGGCTTGGATGTTTGAGTTAAAGTTATATACTGTTTGGGAATGTAGTCTTCCAGTTCCTCAGCACTGAAGTCCAATTTTCTCTTGATTATTTGCTTGTATCTTGGTTTCTTTGTCTGTTGAGGTTCATTCTGCACTTTTTGATCCCGAGTTTCAGTTTCCACAGTTGGTTTTTCAGAGATTTCAGTTACAGCTTTCACAACTTGAAGCTTGGCTACTATAGCAGCTTGCTCTTTCTTTTGTTTGAGCTTCTTAGCATCTAAAGCAGCTTGCCTCTTTTCTTGCTTAATTCTTACTTTTTCTTCCCTTTTTGCTGCTGCAAACTGAGGGTGTCCAGTCACCACACAAATCTCTTTTCCATTCCTATAAATTTTGGAAATTCTCTTCTTTTGTACTGAATCAGATGGATCTTTGAAAAATGCTATGGACCTTGCCAACAACTTCTTTTCATCTGGTTTTTGAGTCTCAAACATGAGATCCAAGGGATTCTTGTCTGATGACTTTGGATAGTTCTTTTTAGGCTTCAAAATCAGATTGGCTTTTGGAGATTTGATGCATGAAGTTTGGTCTTTTTCCAAGCTACATAGACTCATTTCATTCACTGAGATTTGCTTGACTTGAGAGTAGTGAAGAAAAATCTTGTCTGGTTTCTTTATCTAGACCAAATTTCTTCTGAATTTCTTCATCAATTTGCTTCCATTTATCATCCAACTGCTGCTACATCAATCTTTTTCAACTTATCATTTGATTCCAGCTTTGCTGCTACTAGATTGATTAGATCAATGCTATCCATAGCTGGTGGCTTAGTGAAACCAATTGCTGGCACAATTACTTTACTGAATTGGATGTTGAGCACTTTCTCCCCCTCACTTGTTGAGTCCCCTTGACTAACTGGGATGAGTGAGTCTTTCTCTCCCTTTTTGTTAGCCTCAAGTTGATGAGAAGTAGGGAGTTATGCAGCCACCAACTGTTGAAGCAAGCTGGTTTGAGCCTCCTGATTTTCAAGAAGTTTGGCCACTGACTTCTCCACATTTGTCAGCCTAGAGTCCATGGCTTCAACCTTCCTGTTCAAATCAACTTCTTTTCTCAATTTCTGTGTTATCTCAGTCATAGTGGTTCCAGGAAGTCTAGCATCCAACCTTGCTATAAAATCTTGTTTGACTTTTGAAACTTCTTGCTTAATTTAATCCACACTTTGACTGTGTTGGAGAGCCTTAACTTTTGTGCAGCTGTAGAGCTTCCAGATGTGCTGTGAGTAACCTTTTTATGCTGGCAATTGTGGATGCTTGAATGGTTGTTTGGGTGTCATGAATAATCTTGAACAAGGTGGATTGGAGATGTAAATATGAATATTCTTTAGTTAGCATCCAGGAAGGAATATCTGCATCTCCCCCTATGCTCATGATATCATCCCGATCATCCTCACCATCATCTCCAAAAGATTCTTCAGCCAATTCAAACTCACTACCAGTTAGTGGATGGCATAGAAGTGATGGTATCATTTGCCCTTTTCATTAAGGCAGTTGTATGCACCAGGTTTAGCATCCTCTCAGCATCCTCATTGCCTTGTCCAACTAGAGTTTGATAAGCTGGAACAAGATGAGTAAATGTCTCAGCATCCAAAAAGATAAAATCTATAACAGCTTGATATTCTTGCTGAAATAGTCTCTCTTTTTCTGCTTCAATGACATCCATTGACTCACTAGCAATGGTTTCCACCCTTATAACTCATGTACCTGCATTTCTCTCATTTTCTCTCTTTTGTTGCATCAAGGGCTCCTCTTGGCTCACCACCCTCACACCCTCACCTTCACCTACTAAGGTGGAACTCCTTTCACTCTCTTTTGCCAGGCTGGAAGAAATAGCCTGCATTTGTTCACTCCTTTCCTCTTCTTTTTCCTGAGAGCAACTCAGCCTCTCACTCAATTCACTCCCTTCCCTCATTCCTAAGAGTGATTGTACAACTACTAACTCATCTACACTTATAACAATTGTTAAAATTTCAGTGTGTGTAGTGAGTACCAACGGATGAGGAACATCCATCGGGGTAGTAGTTAGGCTAGCCGAAGGATGACTACTGTTAGGCACATCCGTCGGGAGACAATCACTAACTGACGGATGAACAATATCCACTGGAATAGAAGAAATGAATGAGTTTGGAGTGGATACTATTGTAGACTCTGTGCAGATTGATGAAAATTTGGGCACATATGTCTCAATAGTTCTTGAAAGAATTGGCAAGTGAGCCAATAAATCATCCAAAAGATGACGCTCACTTGCACTAGATTTTGGCTTCCCCAACAGAGTTAAAGAAGGGGAATTAGGAATTGATGTGTTGATCATATCCACATCCAGAGAATTTGTGGGAGAGTTTGGTGTTTGTGGTGCTTCTATGATTAAGGATTTTGGCTGTGACTCCACATTTATTGGAGCCACATCAAACTGAATTTGTGATGGTGCATGTACCGAGTCTTTGACTGCAGTAGGCACTGTGTGTGCACCCTGTGTATCCCCAGTTGGTTTGGATTTTTTCTTTATGGCATTTGTTTGGGGTGAGCTAGTGTCCCTTACCCTCTTGGCCCGTGCTCTTGGCTGAGAGCTTTGTTCAATAGCTACATCCTTTTGGGAGGATGCAACTAGCAATGAACTTAAGTCCTTTTTAAGCACTGCAGTTTGTTGGGAAACTGCAGTGTGGCTAGGCTGGGAAACACTCACCTCTCCAACCTTATCCTTAGGGCTTCTTTGATGTTCACCCTGTCCCTCACCTAACTCACTCACCTTTACACTCCCCTCTTGGTGTTTGGTAGATTTTGCAACTGGTTTCTTTTGAGGGAAACCGGAGGGGGTTTTCTTTGATTTGGTTTTTGAAATTTTTGTTTTGGTGACTTGGGTAAGCATCTGTTTGGTCATTGACACATATTCCATGGCCATACTCAAAGGCTAAGAAATTTGAGAGGTTGGAATAGTAGGGACAGTGGTGCTTACCTCACTTACCTGAGGGCCCTCCATGATTGAAAAATAAACCAAGGGCACCTCCTTATGGTGATAAGCTCTATTCAAGTCTACAGTTACCCTTCTTTCTTGAACCACCAATCTAATTTATTGGTTGGATTCTTAATTACAAGATCTTCACAGATATGATTAGCAATAATCATAAGGAATCTAGCATAATAGATATGTTTAGATCTCTTATTAACCTCTCCTAACTTATATCCTAACTCAAACATACCAGCATCACTGAAATTGAAGTACTTATCAGTAGGAAGCATGTAAAGCATGTTAAGCATAGTAGTATTGACAGAATCAAAGTTACATATCTTACCAGAAAACACTTTGGTAACTACATCACACAAGAAACTCCACTCTTTCCTAATACCCAGCCTCCTAATCTCACTTAATTTAGTAGTAGAAAGTGCATAGCCCATGGAGTTAAGCAAATTAACTATATCAACATCTGTGTGTGGATTAGTAGTGGTGTTATCTGGAATCTTAAAGCATGCTTTGATAATGTCACAGTTAATGTAGTGTTCCTTACCTTTGATGGAGAGCGTGATGGTTTTGTCACTATCCTGATAAACAGCAGTTGTCCACATCTCCTCCATAACTTCGCAGTAGAATGTAGGGTAATTCCAGCATGGCATAATAAACCTTGCATCCCTTCAAAAAATCCATCATTTTGTGATAATCTTTAGATGCTGGAATCCTTTTGTTCACAAGTGCCACAAAATTGTTCTTCTTATAGATAAATCCTGACTGAGACATGATTTTGACTACTGGTGCCATTGTTAGAGTAAGATAAGTTGCAGAAATAGAGAGGGTTTTTCTTTGAAGAAGAAGAGAGTAGTTAATTGCCGTAGAGAAAGATAAAAGAAAGGAATGAAAATGAATTTAGCTTTTATACTATCTCAGACTGAAACTGTCAACAGTAATAGAGTAAAATAAAGTAACCAATCAAAATTGTCTAAAATAGTCGTTTAAAATAAAGTAAATTGTCAAAATTCTGTCAATTATCCATCGTGATATACTTACAGACTGTAAGTATATCCGATGGATCATGTTCAGTACTTTTAACGGCTAAGATGTAGATAATTCGATGGATGAGGATAAAACAGTTATCCGTCGGGTATAAAATAATCCATAAAAGTAATTGATTTTTATTAAGATATTCTATTTCGACAGATGATCAAACTCGATAGATAATGAGCCTCTGTCGAGATGTAAATTTTGACTTAGCCATTCATCACATGTTTCCTAATGAAGTGGTACTTGATGTCTATATGCTTTGTTCTTGAATGTTGTACTGGATTTTCAGTGATGGCAATTGCACTTGTGTTATCACAGAAAATAGGAATTCTGTCCACTTGTAGACCATAGTCCAACAGTTGGTTTTTCATCCATATAATCCATGCACAACAACTACCAGCAGTAATATATTCAGCTTCAGCTATAGAAGTAGACTCTGAATTTTGCTTTTTACTGAACCAGGAATACAAGCTTATTTCCTAGAAATTGACAGGTTCCTATTGTAATTTTTTTTATCTATTTTACAACCTGCATAATCTGCATCTGAATAACCAGTTAAATCAAAATCAGAATCTCTAGGGTACCAAATGCCAAGTTTTGGTGTTCCCTTGAGATATCTGAAAATTCTCTTAATAGCTACTAAGTGAGATTCTCTAGGATTAGCCTGAAATCTAGCACAAAGATAAGTAACAAACATTATATCTGTCCTACTAGCTGTTAAGTACAAAAGTGAGCCAATCATGCCTCTATAGCTCGAAATATCCATAGACTTTTCAGTAGTGTTTAATTCAAGCTTAGTTGCAGTGGACATGGAAGTTTTTGCAGATGTGCAATCCATTAGATCAAACTTCTTTAAAAGATCATAAATATATTTGGTTTGACTAATGAATATTCCATCACTAACTTGCTTAACTTGTAAACCAAGAAAATAAGTTAGTTCTCCCATCATGCTCATTGCATACTTACTTTGCATCAATTTGGCAAATTTTTTGCAAAGTTTCTCATCTGTAGAGCCAAATATAATATCATCTACATAAATTTGAACAAGTATACTAGAGCCATTAATATTTCTAAAGAATAGAGTTTTGTCAACAGTACCTCTTGTGAAATGATTTTCTAAGAGAAACTTTGACAAAGTATCATACCAGGCTCTAGGTGCTTGCTTCAATCCATAAAGTGCTTTCAAAAGATAGTAGACATATTCTAGAAAATTTGGATCTTCAAAACCAGGAGGCTGACTGACATAGACTTCCTCCTCTAAATCTCCATTCAGAAAGGCACTTTTGACATCCATTTGATAGACTTTGAAATTGGCATGTGCTGCATAGGCTAAGAAAATTCTGATAACTTCAAGTCTTGAAACAGGAGCAAAAGTTTCATCAAAATCTATTCCTTCTTGTTGACAGTAGCCCTTAGCAACCAATCTAGCTTTGTTCCTGACAACTATGCCATTTTCATCCATCTTGTTTCTGAATACCCACTTGGTGTCAATTGGATTTTTTCCTTTGGGTTTTGGTACCAGCTTCCATACTTTGTTCCTTTCAAATTGGTTTAGCTCTTCCTGCATAGCTAAGACCCAATCAGGATCCAACAAAGCTTCTTCTACTTTCTTTGGTTCTTCCTTAGAAAGAAAGCTGCTATATAGACATTCTTCTTGAGTTGCTTTCCTTATTTAAACTCTAGAGGATACATCACCAATAATGAGCTCAAAAGGGTGATCTCTAGTCCATTTTCTCTATTGTGGAAGATTAGCTCTAGATGAAGAGACCTCATTGTTATCTTGATGTTTGATCGAGTTTTGATTATAAGAAACTCCACATGAGTTTATGGATCTTTGACTTAAAGATGGGGTTCTTTCAGTAAGTGATTTGTTTTGACTTTCAGCTTCTCTTATTGTTCCGACGGATGATGCACTTTGTATCTCGACGGATGGAGCTGATTGTCTACCGACGGATGAGCATTATGTAACTCGACGGATGTTGAGTTATGTGCTTCATTAGATGTAGAATTTTCTGTATTGTCCTTAAGCCACTATTTCTTGATCACTGTCATCATCACTGTCATCACTAACCATTCTCAACATTATCGAATTTGAGGCTTTCATGGAAATCTCCATCTTGTAATCCTTCAATCTTTATATCATCAAACACAACATGTATAGATTCCATAACAATGTTGGTTCTCATATTGTAGACTCTATATGCTTTTCCCATAGCATATCCAATAAAAATTCCTTCATCTGCTTTGGCATCAAACTTTTCATGTTGATCAGTTTGATTCCTTAAGATATAGCATTTATAGCCAAAGACATGTAAGAAATTTAGAGTTGGCTTCCTATTCTTGAACAATTAATAGGGTGTCATGCATTTTTCTTGATTAACCAAAGAAACATTATGAGTGTAGCATGCAGTATTCACAGCTTCAGCCCAAAAGTATGTTGGTAACTTTGATTCTTCTAGCATTGTTCTTGCAGCTTCAATAAGAGATCTATTTTTTCTTTCCACCACCCCATTTTGTTGTGAAGTTCTAGCTGCAGAAAACTCATGCATAATCCTATTTTCTTCACAAAATGATCTCATCACAGAATTCTTGAACTCAGTTCCATTGTCACTCCTGATTCTTTTTACTTTGAAGTCAGGATGATTGTTGACTTGCCTTATGTGATTGATGATGATTTCACTAGCTTCATTTTTGGACTTTAGAAAATATGTCCAAGAGAACTTTGAGAAATCATCTACAATTACTAGGCAATATCTTTTCCTTGAGATGGACAACACATTGACTGGTCCAAATAAATCCATGTGCAACAGTTGTAAAGGTTCTTCAATTGTTGAATCAACCTTCATCTGAATGATGCTTTAATCTGCTTTCCTTTCTGACAGGCATCACACAATCCATCCTTGGTAAACTCCACTTGAGAAATACCTCTAACTAATTCTTTCTTCACTAGCTCATTCATGGTCTTGAAGTTTAGATGGGACAACTTCTTGTGCCATAGCCAACTTTAATCTTGACTTGCTTGACTGAGAAGACAAGTTACTGATTCTGCATTTGATGAGTTAAAATCAGCTAGGTACACATTTCCTCTTCTCACTCCAGTGAGAACCACTTTGTTGCTCTTTTTGTTTATCATAACACATGCTTCTGAATTGAAAGTAACTGAGTTGCCCTTATCACAAAGCTGGCTGATACTCAACAAATTGTGCTTGAGTCCATCCACTAAGGCAACCTCTTCAATGATGAAATTATCCTTTGAAATCAAGCCATATCCCATAATATAACCCTTGCTGTCATCTCCAAAAGTAATACTTGGGCCAACTCTTTCCTTGAACTCAGTGAGCATGGTAGAATCTCCAGTCATGTGCCTTGAGCAACCACTGTCTAGATACCAAAGATTCTTTCTATTTCCCTGCACACATCAAAACCAAATCAAGTTAATTTTGGTATCCAAGTTTCCTTGGGTCCTGCCTTGTTAGTCCTTTTTCTTTGGTTTCTTAGGTTTGATCTCATTTGACTTGGGGATCTCAGATTCATCCTTAGTCATTTGAGTTGGACCTATGAAACCAGTCATTGAAACAGAATTATCATGCACATTTTGGTTTATATGAAAATGCATGCTCTTTTCAAACATGTTATTCCAGTAAGGCATGCTAAATGGCATTTGTGGCATACTAAATGCAGCATAATAAGGATTAGGTGTAAATGGCATATTACCAAATTGTGCATTCATATTTTGAGCAGGCATAGCATTCATAAGCATTGCAGACATGGCAATCATGTTGGAAAAAGAAGAAGGTGCAGTCATGGGAGTAGGCATATCAATCTTGCAATTAACAGACAAGTGATTAACACTACCACACTTAACACAGATTTTTCTTGGTGCATATTTATCAGGTGTATAGTTGTTATGTTTGTTAATCCCCACCTTCTCATTTCTATTATTTTTCCTTTTAGCTTATGTTTTAACCTCAATCTTTTCCAGTCTGTCATTCAATTGCTTGATAGACGTATGACCAACATTAACTTTCTTTTCTTTTCTAACTTGACTTGATTCTCCTGGAATTTTTTTTAGAAACTGATCCATATTTCTCATTCAATTTAACTAACTTAGCTTTGCTAACTAGTTTACTCACAGCCAACAAGTGTGGCTCCTTGTCTCTCGACGGATAATCCTTTTGATTATCCAACAGATGATTTTCATCATCCGTCGAGTCCACATCTATTAAGAGTCCTTCAACCAGATTGGAATCAAGCTTTTTTTTGCTCTTTTTCAAGGATGCATCATTAAAGGATTCCATACCTTGAAGTTTAGTAATTTGAGCATGAACATCTATATATGATTTCCATGCTTTAATTACTTCATGTTCTCATTCAAGTTGTTTCCTTAAAATCTCTTCTTTTTTCAAGGACTCAGTTAATTCATCCTTAGCAATTTTACACTCAATTATTAATTTTTCAAATTCAATGAATTGAGATTCTAGCACATTATTCCTCTCACTTAAAAATAAATTGTTTTCTTTAATTTTGGCATTTTCTTTAGTGTGGGACTTAAGTGTAACACACAGGTGATATAATTCAGTAGACATGTCATTTATTGCATCATTACACTCAGCTTTATATTATATGCTAGGTTAGTGGTGATTACCTTATTGCTTGATGAACTGGTCTCTGTTTCATCTGATTTGGCCATTAGGGCTAGATTGACATAGTTGATTTTTTCATCTTCATCTAATCCATCTACAACCCAATCATTCTTCCTGAGTTATGAAAGCCCTTTCCTTTTTCTTGAGCAACTCAAAGTATTTCTGCTTATAATCAACAGGCTTAAACTTCTTTTTACTGGAATCAGACTTTCTACACTCACTAGAAAAATGACCTGCCAAACCATATTGGAAACACTTGAATTTTGACTTATCAACCATGTTTCTGTTTGGTTTGGCTGCTCCAAAATTCTTCTTGAATTTGAGCTTGGCAAACCTCCTGGATAAGAATGCTAGATGCTCATCAATATCATCCATGTAATCCTGACTCAACTGTTCTTCAGTTTTCAGCTACCAGCCCTTTAACTTTGCTTTCACAGACCTTTGATGTAGACTCAACAACTTCCACCTTTATTTCTTTCCCCTTCTCTAACTCAGCAACTAGTGCTATGGATCCTCCTTTCTTACTTCCTTTCCCCATCCTTTCATCTTGCTCTATTTCAAGCTCATAGGTTTTCAGGATTCCATATAGTCTCTCCAAGGTGAACTCCTTGTAATCCTGTGAATTTCTCAATGAGACGGTCATTGGCTTCCACTCTTTTGGGAGAGATCTAAGGAACTTGAGGTTAGAGTCTTTTGTTTGATAGACTCTTCCATGCAGCTTCAGAGCATTTAGTAGCTTTTGAAATCTACTAAATATGTCAGTGAGAGACTCACTTTCTTCACAGTGGAAATGCTCATATTGCTGAATCAGGAGCTGCATCTTATTTTCTCTTACTTGCTCAATACCATCACAAATAATCTGTATTGTGTCCCAAACCTCTTTGGCTATTTTACAGTTAATGATGTTGTCAAACATATCACCATCAACACCATTAAACAGTATGTTCATGACCTTCTTATCTTTCCTAACTTGTTAGGATCAGACCATTCATGCCTAAGTTTTGGAACTGATGGTTCATTCCCTGTAGCAGCTCTCATAGGGACATGAGGACCTCTTTCAATGCAATCCACATAAGCTTCATCTTGAGAAAGAAGATGTAGGTGCATCTTCACCTTCCAGTGGTGATAGTTGTCTTTGTCTAGAAATGGAATTTTAACTCCAATATCCTTTTTGTTCATCTTGTTGATTGTTGTGATATTTAAACTCTTTGTACTTCAAGAGCTTGCTCTGATACCAATTGTTATTCTCTAAACAATACAACAAGAATTACAGAAGGGGGTTAAATGTAATTCTAGCTACTTTTTGAGATTTTAAAATTGTTCTAACTTAATATATATAGCAGTGTTTGATTTGTAATAGTGCGGAATAAAATGGTAATAGAAATCAAATCACTAAGTAATAAAACACAAGCTTTAAAACTTTCTGGTGGATTTGAAAGTATCCACCAGATATATATATATATATGTATATATATATATATATATCAGATTGAGAACTCTGTAAAGTTTTGAATAGCTCACAACTCCTTTACAAATTGAACAACAAAACTACAGAGAAATTCTTACAGAATACAGCTTGATATGTTTCTCTGAAAATAAGCTTGCTTAGTTGATTTGTTCTACTTGCTACACTTGGTTTATATATCATCAAGTTTACATGATATTAAGACAAGATAATAAAACAAAACTATGTCTAGTCTAACTCCATGCTACTTCATTACTCTATCCCAGCATCTTTGAATATCTTCACATTTGCAAGGAAATGGTAATGCTTCTTTGTTCTCAAAATCTTGCTTAACAGGCTGCCACATTCCTTTTACAAACACCCAACGCATGTGACTGTGTTGTCACTATCAACAGCTATTTTGAATATGATCATCCATCGGGAGTAAGTTGACATCCGTCGGGAATATGTTGATCATCCGTCGGGAGCCTTATAGATCATCCGTCGGGAGTCTATCTGTCACTTGACTCTATTTCACTTATATAGAATTACAAGATATCTCATATTTACAATTAACCAACCTATTCTATGTTGGATTTTAAACGCAGCGGGGGCATGGCAAAACACTTTTACACATATAAAATCCAAATAAAAGCATACAGATCATGAATAAAAATTCGAGGGATCGAATCTAACCTTTAAAAATAATTCGGAGACAACGATCAGAGATCCTTAGCAGTTGCTCCTCAAGTGTGAAGCACTCCACCGGTATCCACCAAGAAAACGATGTTAAGGAGGAGGAAGAAGGTGGAGAGAATTGAGTTTTCCAAACTTTTTGGGTTTTGTGTGGGTTAGAATAAAATAGGGTCTATAATAGTGTATTTATAGGCAAAATTTTCAGCTGAAATTTTCCCATAAATAATATTATTATTATCCCACTTATTATTCTCATTAATAATTAAAACACCTTTTAATTATTAATCCTTTTTCTAAACACTTTAGAAATAATTCTCTCTCTTGATTTAATTTCCAAAAATTAAATCCTTAATTAATAATATTAAGAACTTTTCTTAATTAATTTATAATCAATTAAATCTCATTTAATCAATTATTAAATTTGCCAATTAATTATTTATTTCATAAATAAATAATTATTAGCCATTATTAATTAATTCCTCCACCATTAAATCATTCTCTTTTTATGGTGTGACCCTGTAGGTTCAATATTAAGCCGGTAGTAGAAATAAATAATAATAAAACTATTTTATCATTATTTATATAAATTCTCTAATTTATTAAATATGATTAATTAATTAATCACATTTATTCTACATCGTGAGGGATACTTCTCAGCATATCGCGACTATCCGGATAATATGAATTCACTGCTTAGAATACCAAGAACCTATTCAGTGAATAGTTACCGTACAATAAACTCCTTCTACCCTACAATGTCCCGATTAAATACAAGGCATGGATCTCGTGTCAAGCCTATCTAATTCAATCACTTGCTTACCATTTACTATGCGTAGTTCTATGCAAATTAGAAACTCCTTTCTAATTTCATTCACTCTGGCCAGAGATTCCTGAACTAGCATAAGTGGATCAGCCTTGAACATTCGCTTCCTTCACTGGAAGGGGTAGATCCTTTATTGATCATACACTATCTTCGTGTACAAATTCCTATACCTAGAAGAGCCCTAATAATTGTCCCTGGAGACTAAGAACTAAACCAAAGCATAGTTCAGTGTACACAAGATGACTATGATGACCTCAAGTCTAAGGATACTTGTACAACTATCACTATGTGAATAACTGCTGACACGTGAGTGAACTCCATCAGTTGTTCAGCTGTGCGAGTCATGTTCAGTGAACTTATTCTATAATAAGCACCTACATACTAGCTATAGTGTCACCACATAAATGTCTATGAGAACAGACATCCTTCATAATGAAGCAAGCATAGCATGTACCGATCTTTACGGATTATTAATTACCAGTTAGTAATCCTATGACCAGGAACTATTTAAGTTTAGAGTTATCATCTTTTTAGGTCTCACTGTTATGATCTCATTATAATCCATAAAAAGCTTTACTCTAAACTATGGTATATCTTATTTAAACACTTAAATAGATAAAGTCCGTAATAAAAACAAAACAAGTCTTTTATTAATATCAATGAAATCAAAACAGATTACATAAAAGTTATTCCTAAATCCTTATACATGATTGGACTTAGGACATATTCCTTCCAATCTCCCACTTGTACTAAAGCCAATCACTCTGGTATCTAATACCCATCTTGTCTTTATGACGATCAAAGTGACTTTCATAAAGTAGCTTTGTGAGTGGGTCTGCTATGTTGTTATGTGTGTCAACTCTAATTCAATACAATACAAGAAATGTTACCGCGCTCCCACTAACCCTTTTGTAGACGCATGGTTCATCTACGTTTTTTGATAAAATCAAACTCTTTGATTGTCTCATCAAAACGAATGTTCCATCTTTTGAGAAGCTTGCTTTAAACCACATATGGTTTGCAGCAGCTTACACACTAGGTTTTCATTTCCCTTGGAAAGAAAACCATCTGGCTATTTGCCAGATCACATAGTCGTAGTAAGCAGCATTCGCAAGCAAAATACGAACTGATTTTAACAGGGCTACAGGTAAAAGGTTTCATCAAAGTCAATCCATTGCCTTTGTTTGAATCCTTTTGCCAAAAGCTTGGCCTTAAAGGTCTCCACCTGGCCATCTGCTATAATCTATCTTTTGTATACCGTATACATAGATTCCATTCTGGATTTCATGGCACTATGCCATTTCTCTGAGTCAACACTACTCATAGCCTCATTATAGGTCACAGGGTCGTCATCATTAATGATCGACAACTCATTATCATTCTCAATGACAAGGCCATATTACCTCTCAGGTTGGCGAGACACTCTCCCTGACCTATGAATGGGCTGTTCCATAAAAGGTTGTTCAGTCAGAACAGGTGTTTCCTCTTGATCCGTAGTAGTTTGTGCTTCTTGAACTTCATCAAGTTCAATTTTGCTCCCACTGTTTCCTTCAAGGATAAACTCCTTTTCCAAGAAGGTAGCATGTCTGGAGACAAACACCCGATGATCGGTGTAAAAGTAATACCCTAAAGTCTCTTTAGGATATCCCACAAAACTACATCTTATGGATCGATATTCCAGCTTATCTGGGTCAACTTTCTTAACATAAGCTGGACATCCCCAAATCTTAACGTGTTTAAGACTCGGTTTCCTTTCTTTCCATATCTCATACGAAGTTTGAGGAACAGATTTTGGAAGGCACCTTATTCATTAAATATGCTGAGGTTTCCAATGTATAACCCCATAGGAATACTGGAAGATTTCCATAGCTCATCATGGACCGAACTATGTCTAACAAAGTTCGATTTCTCCCTTCAGATACTAATCTGGAGGAGTCCACTGAGAGACTATACCATTTACTTTGAGATAATCTAGAAACACTCCATTAAAGTATTCACCACTTCGATCTGATCGAAGAGTTATAATACTATGTTTGGTTGTTTCTCCACTTCATACTTATATTCTTTGAACTTTTCAAAGGCCTCAGACTTGTGTTTCATCAAACACATATCCGAATCCAGATCTCCATGGCTTGCGTAGATATTGGTCCACATACAACTGTGTGTACCATTCCTAGCAAATCTGCAGCCCTCTCTCCATGTCCACTAAATGGAGACTGCAGTGCCACTATAAAGTGAGATTTTCATCATCCCTTTTCTTTTATTAGTTTGTTCAATCTGAAGTAAATTATGTCACATATATACAGACCATTATTTAAAGTACCACGTCAATAAAGAATATTATCTCTAAGAATAGAACATTCATTATTCTCAATAATAAATGAAAAATCCAGCCAAGTCTAACATGGGAATAATATTCCTCACAATCGAGGGAACAAAATAACAATTATTTCAAACAATAGTCTTGCCCGTAGGCCTATGTAAATGAAACGATTTTACATCTACAGGAGCAACTCTTGCTCCATTTCCATCAGTAGAATCACCTCCTCTTCCTCAAGAGTCCTACTTCTCCTTGGTCCCTGCAACAAATTGCAGATATAAGAACCACGGGCGATATCTAATACCCAAGTAGAAATGACATATTCACTTCTATCATGAACATACCTGAATTAGAAGCGGTAGTCTCACTACCCTTCTTCTTCTTCAATTCTGCAAGGTAAACCTTGCAGTTCCTCTTCCAGTACCCCACCTTGTTACAGTGAAAGCAAACAACTTTGCTCTTGGGGTCTTCAGCTTTTGGTGGAACCGGCATTTTCTCACCTACTTTCTTCTTCTTGGAAGAGTTCCTCTTCCTTTTCTTAGGATTGGAAACTTCACCAATTAGAAGAACAGAACTCTTCTTAGGGGGAAAATTCGATTCCGCAGTCCTCAACATGTTGTGGAGTTCAGGCAGGCTGACATCCAACTTATTCATGTGAAAGTTCACAACAAACTGCGAGAACGAACTCGGAAGCGATTGCAAGACCAAGTCTTGGCTCAGCTCACCATCCATGGCAAAACCAAGTTGTCCAAGACGTTCAATCAAATTGATCATCTAAAGTACATGGTCATTCACAGATGATCCCTCAGACATCCTACAACCGAACAACTCCTTCGATATCTCATATCGAGCTGTCCTCCCCGCCACATCATACAACTCTTGTAGATGCATGAGGATAGTGTGAGCATCCATATGCTCATGTTGCTTCTGTAGCTCAATGTTCATGGAAGCTAGCATGATGCATTGAGCAACATTTGCATCATCTATCCACTTACGATACGCAACATGTTCATCATTATGTGCATCACTAGCAGGTTCAGTAGGCTTAGGTGAGTCAATCATGTATTCCAGCTTCTCAATCCTGAGAACAATTCTCAAGTTTCGAAGCCAGTCAGCATAATTAGGACCAGTCAATTTGTGAGCATCCAGTATGCTCCTTAGTGATAGTGCAGAAGACATAATATATATTATAAATCTGTAAATGATAAACACATAACAACACTTAGCAAATATTCGATTTCATTTTAAAACACTATATGAATCGGGTCTTTATTCATAAGTGGCTCCCACTAGTTTTCCTAATTTATTCAACCCCCTACGTGAAAAATTAAGCATTCATAATGCTAGTGGGAATAGGGATCCTACATTCCATTACACGACCCCGGCTGTAGCACGAACCGCCATATAATGTTCAATAGGCAGACAACTCTTGTCAATTACATCTCATGTTATTCCCTAATCAAACTTTAGCCTCTTGAATAATTGAGTCTCGGCTGTAGCACGACAAACTCAATATTCTAAGTCAAGTCTAACCCAACATTCCGTACAGTTGAATCAGTCCCCAAAGGCCCACGGCTGTAGCACGTACCGACCTTTAGATTCTTATTCAATGTACACATTTCTATGTAATAGACAAGTATTTCTTATTTCGAAATCAAAGCCCTCGGCTGTAGCACGAACCGACAATGATTCAAAAATAAGAACTACTTTTCTATCATGTTGGAAGGCTATGACCGACACAAGCCCGTTGTGTCATTGGCCAATTACTACTTGATATTATTTAATTTTAGAGGGATTATA
Organism: Apium graveolens; assembly: GCF_009905375.1. Taxonomy (NCBI): domain Eukaryota; kingdom Viridiplantae; phylum Streptophyta; class Magnoliopsida; order Apiales; family Apiaceae; genus Apium; species Apium graveolens. The sequence goes on from NC_133649.1 coordinate 90,445,406, forward strand.
TTACGTTACAATCATAATCATATTATAAAGAAATTCTTCCTTTTAAATTAAATATTTCAAATCAATAATCAATAATCAGATGATTCCCAGATCGGGTGGAGCATTGTCAAGAGGCGTCACTTAATAACCCTTTCTTACAGATAGAAATCTGTTGTTGACAGAATCATCCTTTCTCTCATATCGAAAATTCATATTCAATTACGTGTTTCACAAACACAAAAATCTCATGATTGTATTCATAATATTGTAATTAAGGTTATGAAACAATTTCACTATACTAGGTTGTCTAACAAACGCCTTATGTTCATTTAAGTTCACCTAAATCTATCATCGCATGATAAACTAAGCATATATCACATATATCAACATGAATAAACATCAAGGTAGGCATGTTATATCATCTAGCACATTAGTCTAAGCATTATACATCTCTATGTATCACATGAAGCATTTAAAAGCAATTAAAAACAGTCAAAAACAGCTTTAAAACACTTCATGAAAATATAAACAGTTCAAAACTTTTATATAAACTAAAATTGATCACTTCATTAGATCCGTCTCGGAAAAATGAATCCAACGGTATATTGCACGCCCAAAACGGAGTTACGAAACTCCCAGAAAATCAATTTTAATATAAACAGTCGGGCTGTAACGCATTACAGGAACGCGTTACAAGCCCTGTAACGCATTCCGGTGATGCGTTACAGCCCTTTTAAGCCATTAAAAGGTGTAACGCATTCCGTGAATGCTGCCACAGGTGTGTAACGCATTCCCGGAATGCGTGACACCCCTATTTTTTTTGTTTTCTTGCAGCCGCCGCCGCCTTTTCTCGAATTCCGTGCAAGTCAGACCTGACAGCCTGTTCTTTCTTTCTCTGTGCCAACAGCAGAGTAACAGACAAGCAGCAGTACAAACAAATATACTTACTAATTCATATTTATATATATATATATATGATTATTTAATTACGAATTTAATTGTAAGAACTTCAAAAATTCATAATAAAAAATCTATACATCCTAAAATTATGAAAAAAATATCCAGACGATCTACAACACTTGTAGAACCCATATCAACATTCAAAATTATTCTGAGAAACGATTTCTCATCAGACAAAATTAATCCATGATATAACTTGTAAAAATCATAATTAATTCATACAAGCACATAAAATTCTGAAATTTTTACCACAGATCTATATGCATACAACCTACGCTCTGATACCATTGTTGGATTTTAAACGCAGCGGGAGCATGGCAAAACACTTTTACACATATAAAATCCAAATAAAAGTATACAGATCATGAATAAAAATTCGAGGGATCGAATCTAACCTTTAAAAATAATTCGGAGACAACGATCAGAGATCCTTAGCAGTTGCTCCTCAAGTGTGAAGCACTCCACCGGTATCCACCAAGAAAACGATGTTAAGGAGGAGGAAGGAGGTGGAGAGAATTGGGTTTTCCAAACTTTTTGGGTTTTGTGTGGGTTAGAATAAAATAGGGTCTATAATAGTGTATTTATAGGCAAAATTTTCAGCTGAAATTTTCCCATAAATATTATTATTATTATTATTATCCCATTTATTATTCTCATTAATAATTAAAACACCTTTTAATTATTAATCCTTTTTCTAAACACTTTAGAAATAATTCTCTCTCTTGATTTAATTTCCAAAAATTAAATTCTTAATTAATAATATTAAGAACTTTTCTTAATTAATTTATAATCAATTAAATCTTATTTAATCAATTATTAAATTTGCCAATTAATTATTTATTTCATAAATAAATAATTATTAGCCATTATTAATTAATTCCTCCACCATTAAATCATTCTCTTTTTATGGTGTGACCCTGTAGGTTCAATATTAAGCCGGTAGTAGAAATAAATAATAATAAAACTATTTTATCATTATTTATATAAATTCTCTAATTTATTAAATATGATTAATTAATTAATCACATTTATTCTACACCGTGAGGGATACTTCTCAGCATATTGCGACTATCCGGATAATATGAATTCACTGCTTAGAATACCAAGAACCTATTCAGTGAATAGTTACCGTACAATAAACTCCTTCTACCCTATAATGTCCCGATTAAATACAAGACATGGATCTCGTGTCAAGCCTATCTAATTCAATCACTTGCTTACCATTTACTATGCGTAGTTCTATGCAAATTAGAAACTCCTTTCTAATTTCATTCACTCTGGCCAGAGATTCCTGAACTAGCATAAGTGGATCAGCTTTGAACATTCGCTTCCTTCACTGGAAGGGGTAGATCCTTTATTGATCATACACTATCTTTGTGTACAAATTCCTATACCCAGAAGAGCCCTAATAATTGTCCCTGGAGACTAAGAACTAAACCAAAGCATAGTTCAGTGTACACAAGATGGCTATGATGACCTCAAATCTAAGAATACTTGTACAACTATCACTATGTGAACAACTGCTGACACGTGAGTGAACTCCATCAGTTGTTCAGCTGTGCGAGTCATGTTCAGTGAACTTATTCTATAATAAGCACCTATATACTAGCTATAGTGTCACCACACAAATATCTATGAGAACAGACATCCTTCATAATGAAGCAAGCATAGTATGTACCGATCTTTGCGGATTATTAATTACCAGTTAGTAATCCTATGACCAGGAACTATTTAAGTTTAGAGTTATCATCTTTTTAGGTCTCACTATTATGATCTCATCATAATCCATAAAAAGCTTTACTCTAAACTATGGTATATCTTATTTAAACACTTAAATAGATAAAGCCCGTAATAAAAACAAAACAAGTCTTTTATTAATATCAATGAAATCAAAACAGATTACATAAAAGTTATTCCTAAATCCTTATACATGATTGGACTTAGGACATATTCCTTTCATTCTACATATCTATCTAGTAGTCAACATGACTTAGAGAATCCTACAGAATCTACTAGATTAAAACATGTTGTTTGTAGAATTGTGCTACAGTTCTTATTTGTTACATAAGCTACACTCTCGATGGATGTCAAATTATCATCCGTCGGGACTATAAAGTTCATCCATCAGGACTATATATGAATATATGTCGAGAGCTACAAAATTCACTAAGTTAAATCTACTAAGGTATTTTATTTAACTTATCATCAAGTTCATAACATATTCCTAACAGTTTCATCAAAATGACGGTACCATCTCCTTGAGGCTGCTTCAATCCATAAATAGATCGAAGCAACTTACAGACCATCTTAGCAAACTTGGGATCGATAAAAACCCTCAGGTTGTATCATGTATACATCCTCTTCAAGGCTCCCATTTAAGAAAGTGGTTTTGACATCCATTTGCCAAATCTCATAGTCATAGTAAGCAGATATTGCTAGCAAAATCGTGATGGACTTGACCATAGCAACTGGTGAAAAGGTTTCATCATAGTATATACCATGAATTTATTTGAAACCTTTTGCCACTAGTCGCCCTTTATAGGTCTATACTTTACCATCACATCATCATCTTGAGTCAAGAGAAATCCATAATATCTCTCTGGCTCATGACGAGCCCTACTAGATCTATGAACAACCTGTGTTTCGGGAGCAGGAACATCTTGATGTACTTCCAACCCACTTTCCAACTCTGGTTCAATGTTATTTTGTCCAAATCAATCTTTATCGAGATCTATAGTCCTCCCACTGATTTTCTTGGAAAGTAATTCTCTTTCAAGAAATACAGCGGTTTGAGCAACAGACACTTTGTTCTCGGTAGGATTATAGAAATTATACCCTTTAGTTTCTTCAGGATATCCCACAAAATAACATTTATTCGATTTTGGTCCCAGCTTGTCAGTCACTAAGCGTTTCACAAACGCTTCACATCCCCATACTTTCATAAAAGACATGTTGTGACGTTTCTCAGTCCGTATCTTATATGGAGTCTTTTGAACCGATTTAGTTGGAACTCGGTTTAGTGTATATGCAGCCTTTTCTAGAGGATAACCCCAGAAACTTATTGGAAGATCTGCTAGACTCATCATCATTCGCACCATGTCCAACAAGGTACGATTTTTCCTCCCAGAAACTACATTCCATTGAGGCATTCCAGGAGGAATAAGTTGTGATACGATACCACACTCCTTCAAGAAACCTTTAAACTCGAGGCTTAAGTATTCTCCTCCACGATCTGATCATAGAACTTTTATACTTTCCCATGTTTGCTTTTCCACTTCAGCCTTATATTCTTTGAACTTTTCAAAAGAATCGGATTTATTCTTCAAAAGATACAAATATCCATATCTACTGAAATCGTCAGTAAATGTAATGAAGTAGTAAAAGCCACCTCTTGCCACCGTACGCATTGGACCACATACATTACTATGTATAAGTCCTAATCATTCGGTGGCCCTTTCACCTTGTCCGGTAAAATGAGCTTTAGCCATTTTTCCAATTGGACAAGATTTGCATTCTTCGTATGATTCAAAATCAAACTTATCCAAGTAACCATCTTTATGTAATTTGGAAATGCGTTTCTCATTTATGTGACCTAAACGACAATGTCAAAGATATGTTTGATTTGAGTCTTTCATCTTAATACGTTATTATCATTATTTATATTATAGACATGAGTATCTAAGTCAAGAACATGCAAACTATTAAATAAACGTGCAACCCCATAGGTAACATTATTGAATGAAAAAGAACAATTATTGTTCTGAATCAAAAATGAAAAACCTTTCTTGTCCAAACTGTTAGTGTTTGTGCCCTAAAAACAACACTATGATGTTTTAGTTTAAGACATTAGGATTATTAATGTTTATGTTCTATCGATTATTTCCTTTATAATTTATTAATTCTTAATTTACTGCGATATAAATGTTAGATTAATAAATGTCCTTGGAAAATGATATGCAATTCTATATCTCTAAGTACGTGACTTAGAAATGAGATTTTGAGAATAGTATCAATATTCCTAAAGGTCCCTAGTCGAGTATTATTATTAAAGGATAAAAATAATTTATTAAGACTGGTGTTTTTGTTGAATGATGATCACATCTCATTGATCATAGGTATGATGATACTAAAGTCAAAAACACAGACAGATGTATATGTACACGGTGCTGGACAGACCCAATGTGAGATTCTACATGTCTGTTGTGTCATAAGTAATTCTCACAGTGATAGTGATATAATGGTCCTTAGACCTCAAGTCATTATATTTCTATATGAGAATTAATATACAATTGATTTCATTAAAAGTTATCCTTGTCCGGGTAATGATAAAAGTGGACATTGGGTTTATTATGAATCGTATGAGAAATATGAATGATCTATATGGGATTTAACCCTCCTATTTTAGGAGTGATATTATTGGCCTCTTGTGTGAGCTAGACTTGAAATGCGTGGCCACGCTCAAATATTGATTTGATATGATAGTCTACTCATTGATCAAGGAAACTTGGATTAAACTATGATGAGGATGACACATTACATGCCTCTAGTTTAATCTATAATATTTGGTTAAAGGGATTATATTACATTGTAAATTATTTACGAAAGGTTTAATCGATCACCGATTCAATTATTATTACTTGGGTAGCAATGATGTATTACTAGATGCCGCTCATTGTTTACGATTTTAAATTAGATTTAAAATTCGCTGCCAACAGTAATAATAACCTATATGGTCACACACTAAGAATGCTTGAAGGATTATTTAATTTAAGTTGGATTTAAATTATATTAAACTAATTCGAATTATTTATAATATTAATTAAGTATGACTTAATTAATTAGATAAATATTGATATTCGAATTTACTAATATTAATTATGAAATTTATTTGTTAAATAATTAAGTGAGACTTAATTATAATACAAATAGGAATTTTGAATTAATAATAACTCCTAATTAGTTAAGAGTTATAATTCATTTTTCTATTCTCTATATAATATCTATTGTGTGGCTGATTTTGTATGCAAGACTTTTACTAACACCCTAGCCACCAAGAGAGAAGATGGAGAGAGCAAGAGGAAATGAGTTTGTGCTAGTACACATCCAATCCTTGAGTTCAGGCATTCGTGTGGATACCTATAGAGCGTAGATCGCGAGAGCGGGACGCGTGGTGATTGAACAAGTTTTGGATCTCCATTAGTCAACCAATTGGTAAAGCTTCTTAAGGTAAACAATCTGATCTATGAATTAAATATATGTTTTTCGCATGGATCCTGTGGCGGGTTTCGAAAATTATGATTATTTACGTTTTTTAATTACTGTTTTCGTTGCGTTTATGTGCTCGAAACCCATCATTGGCATCAGAGCTACTTGCGAAAAGTGTTTAATTCATTTATGTGTTTACTGGTTTTATGATGATAACATGTATACAATATTCCATGACTGTTATGTATGCGATTTTATATGTTTTACATGTTGTTATGTTTATATATGCGTATGTATATATATGTTTTGAATATATGATATTCATGAGAGTGTTATAATCATATGATGATTATATAATATGTATATATACTGATATATATATATATATATGTTTTCTGTTTATTCTTATTATATGAATCATATTTGAAATGATTCCGAATCGGATGCAGCGGATTTGCTGAAATCTGTGTCTGGTGTCCGATTTTGGCGAACAAATATATTATTTCATATGGAATCAAGTGTCTGAACGTAACTGATAGCAAATCTATCATCGACTGATCTGTAAGGCATTTGACATCGTTTAGGCTCTGTAATATGCGATTTAATGTTATCAGATTTAATTTCGAATTTTCCGATTTTTTTAATATTTGGTTTTTATGATTAGATCATGATGGGTATGATATATTAAGATCAGATTATGTGTTTTAACATGTTATTTTGTGTTAATTGAGCATGGTGGATGGTTATGGCTTGTGACCTTAGGTTAATGGTTTTGGTTTTTCAAATTCGGCTTGCATGTCGTTTAATCTTGTAATTATTAAATCTCGAATGTAACTCGAGTTCTTCTTGTAAGTTCATTAGATTAGTTTTAATATTTCATTCTTGTAATGTACATGAAGACATGAAGATTTGAGGATCAAGGGTAATCCCACACGGAGGCCATCCAAGGAAGCAATACAAGAAAGAAGACATGTAATAGTTAGCCTGTATTTATTTTCCACCTTAGATTGACCTAGATCTTTGTCATTAGCTTGATAAAGATCACATAAGATGAAGCCATAACCAACCACATTTATTTATTGCACTTTACATATATATGCGCATATGATGAATGTATGTGTAAAGTAGTTTATAAAGATGCATGCTTAATTAGATTAAGGATATATGTATTAGATACGACACCCATGCCATGCTTGCTAAACAAGATAAAATCTGTAACGATTCAAGATTTTAAAATGAACAAATGATTATGAGATTCTCAGTGTTTATGAAACACGGAATAAAATACAAATTTTCTTTATTTCTGATATGGGGCGATTTTGTCAAAAGCGAGTTCATTGAACTTGTAAGGTTGTGGGTTTTAAGCGAGACCGTTGTGACTCCCTCACTACCTGGAAATCAAACCATTGACGAATATTGATTTGAAGTATTTTATTCAAGGAAAAATTGGGAATCTCTTTATGATGGGATCATGATCGTTTTAAAATTAACAAAACCCTAAAGTTAATATTAAGTTGATCAGATGCCTTCCAATGAGTCCAATGCGTTAACCCCTAGATCGACCAGGAGTGGGTTCGCCAAAGCGAAGTACTCCTATTTATCGTGGGAGATGTGTTGAAGTATATTGATACTTTTTGACTATTGGGTTTGACTTAACTAAGTTATCACAATAGGATTGTGAACTTAGAGGCATAGAGTTTGGCGAGATTTATTAGATAAATATGAAAAGATGTTGTTCCACCAAGCTATCCAAGAATTATATTGTTGATATAATTGACAAATATTGTCCACCTAAATAATAATGTTTTAGGAGAAAAACCAAAGCTGACCTAACGCATGGTGAAATATGGATCTTGGCTCACTAGAAAGGATATAGAAGATGTTCTTTCCGAATTAATAGTTAGGGCTATTGATTTGATAAAAAAATAGTGGGAGATATATATTATGAATATATATATGAATAATCGCTTGAACATAATTTAATGATCATCTATAGACTAAGTCATTTTATGCACTTTAATATTGTAGATATCAAATGACAAATAACACAAATAACTTCTCTATGTAATAGTCCCTGAGAAGGACAAGATGACATGAAACAATTTCCTTAATTGACACGAGAACTTGAGGATTGTCCTTAGGTTCAAGGATGTCACTCAAACCCCTCCCTTATTTCTTCTAGCTGAGAATGAAACATGTGCTGAACAAAATGCTTAGCAGAAGCAAATTGATTATGCAACTGATGTTTCATGTCTCATGCTTGTAATTATGAGTGTTGAGCTTTAGTGTGGCGCCCTCCAAACCTGGGTCAGAAGTTTGGGGTCCAAAACATATACACAATATATAAACCTATATAAGAAATATTATTTGCAATGACCTTGCTTTACATAACCACGGATCGCAATAGGTTAAAGTATGAAAATAAGCCACAACCTTAACTTTTATTACAACGTACCAAATCTCAACTAATTTAACTTACAACTGATAATAAAATTATTCTTACAATCTTACTATCTCACTACCGCAATAAGCTCCAGCTAGCTCAATCCAACTCAATCTGGAATCCTAGCTCGTACATTGAACTGGGAAACCTCGCTATCAACCGTATCCTTCTTAACTGTAGAATACATAAAAAGATTCGCAAGAGTGAGCTAACTAGCTCAGCAAGTCACAATGACAATAATTGGGGTTGATCAATGATCAAACGAGATGATTCAGAGGAATCAAGTTTATTGCTAGACAATCATTAGAATTGGATATTCATTTTAAGTTTTAAAACCAAGGTTAGGCTGCTGATCAGTCATGCACTAATCCCGAGCAAAGCACACAACACTGCTCTAATTACTGGATCCAAGGCACACATTGGCCTAACTTGACCATTGATATGGTCTGACCACGAATCTGGTCCACATAAAAAAACTATCCAATTCTAAAGCAGTTCAATATGATAAACAATATAATTCGATAAAACAAGATCATAATCAATGATGATCAAACACTTAAATAAAAACGTAAGGAAACTCATGGATATCACAAGGGTATATCAGGGTATGTATGAGAAACGGTTTTCAGCCTGTAAAATGATAAGGTTTTAGACAAATAATGATTTTTTCAAGGTATAGTTCTTTGATGTTATAAAGAATGGCTGGAGTATAAAAGTTTCTGTATTTTCATACAATTTTGTTCTAGTGTTTGGTGTTTGGTAGTTAAACATTTGGGGAGTAGTATCATATTTGTGTGATTTGGTATCTGATGATCAACAAATGATGGTTTACAAAGAATAAGGCTTACGGCTCAAGATCAAGAAAAATCAGGGTTCAAGGGTAAATAGTTTAAAACACTTACAATATAAAACAAGAGTTATTTTGACTAATAGCGACATGTTATGAAACAGTTCGAAAATATTTGCGATATATCTTGAAGAAAAGTTCAGAAGTACTTGCCTTACAGGGCTTTACAACTATTACTGATCGACTCTGAGCCGACTCTGCCGCTCAGGCTCTAACGTCCAACCACTAAACCACATTAGATTTGACTTCGACACTCAGGTTTTTCTGTTGAAACTCTACTGAGCTCGTTGACTGACTACTAGGTCATCTTTTAGTCCAACGTTCACTTTCGGTTTCCCGACTAGAACCTACAGGGGCGAAATACTCTATGTTAGACACTTAGTTATGCTTGACATATCCTCGCTAACCACCTACCCATACGATAGCATATTCCGACTTGTAATCATACATATTATAATAAGACAAACAATAATTAGGGTTCACATTCTCGAAATCGGTTCAGTGTTCATTTTTAGAAAATACGTATACTCGTCATTTTATGAAATTAGGGTTACTGAGTTTTGGACAGAACATTCACCGTAATATACAATCAAGTTCGTATAACGTATAAGTATATATATTCACTCGACGTCCCGATAATTATCGGATACACTCCCGTATTTCCGTAGTTTGATTTCCCGGAAATCGGACAACATCTCTTTTATTTATCGAACTACCCGTCGAAACAATTCGACGTCACAATGAATAGACAATCCAACAATTAATCCAATAACCACAAATTCCCAATCACTGATTCAATCCAAATATTAATCATTAACTATTCTTCACACTTTTATGTTTTTATTCGTATTTTACATTTTTAATTCGTAGGACTCAGAAATGATTCATCACCGCCAACCGTCCGCTCGTGAAAGTCATCGCGGGCCGCGGCAAAATTCCGCGGGTACCCGATTAATTCCCCGGGTTTGCAACACGAAACTTTGCCGATTAATTCAATTAAATTCTCGCATGACATAGATAACATCACGAATATTGACTCAAATAATTCCTACAATTAAAAGGAATTAAATCAAAATTTATAACATCCAACCCAACTGCACAAGAGGCCCAACACTGTCAGGCCCAAAATAACAGGGCCGGAAGTTCAGCCTTGCAAAACAACAAGAGAAGACAGAAGCAGAATTACGGCGCAACACGGCCACCGCCGCACACCCACAACACACACTAATACACGCACACACACGTACACATACATACACACAACCGTATATATATATATATATGCATGCTTATAATCTGAAAGCAGGGAAGAATCGAAGGAATCACCGGCAAAATCCGATCGGAACTCACCGGAAAACCAGAACCCGAGGAAGGAAATTGGGGGAATAGAGAGAAAAGAAAGAAGGATAGGGAAGAGAAGAAACAGAGAGGAGAGATGGAGAGATTTTGAGAATGAAAACGAGAGAGAGACGAGGTAGCCGAGAGATTAGACTCGAAGGAAAAAGAAAATGGATGCTTTAATCTCTTAATTTCTGCTGCTATGCCACGTATCTATAATTCCTGACACGTGTTAGAAAATAAACACGTAACCCTTGGGATAATTACGCAGATTCTGAAGCCCGAAGTTTGAAATTAACAAACCGAGCTACTCTAAAAATAAATTTAGAAAATTACGAAAATATTTTTAAAATGTTAAAAATATCCCGAAGTTTATAAAAACATAAATTTCGTAATTTTAAAATAATTTCTGAAATGCAAATTATACCCGCTTTTAACAAATAAACGAATCAACGCGCGGATGAAATAAATCCCAAAAATTTCCAAAATAATTTTAAATTTCTCGAAATATTCCAAACTTAAATAAATATGAGTTTCATAATTTTTGAAGAATTCTGGAATTAAATACAGATTTTACAGTTAAATGTAATCAAAAAATAAAAAAGGGTTAAATAATTGATACAATATTGATATCTAAATTTTGTAAAATCCCAAAAATAATTATTGAAATTATAGAATCATAAAACTAATTTTAGAGACAATCCAAATATTTACGGATTTAAAACTGTAATAAAATCACCTTTAAAAATAAAACTGAACAATATAACTAAATTTTTCACTACACATTCCAATCCTTTACACCAGTAAATCACAGACAAATAGTATATATCAACACACTGCTTCCAAAACCAAGAAACATATTTTATTTAATTAATACTTCCATAATTACATATTTAAATAATTCAAAAATACACGAGTCGTTATATCCTTCCCCCCTTAAAAAGATTCTGTCCTCAGAATCTGGTCTAACTAAATAAGTGAGGATATTCGTCAAGCATATCTAACTCTAGTTTCAAAGTAGACTCTTCTACTCGAGGATTTCAAACGTATTCACTATAGATATACATTCATTTCCAAGGACTCGCCTTTAACGATCAAAAATTTGGATCGATCACTATATGTAAAACAAACTTGGAGGAGAGCCCAGTGGCTCCTTATCAATCACTTAATTCGAATCAGATACTTATCGCTTTAATATTGACACGCAGAACACATTATATGTACATACTGGTATGATGGTAACATTAATTCAAAAACAACTTTATCTATATTTATCACTATCTCGAATGGTTTACTAAATTTAGGACTTAAATTGTCTCTTTTACTCAAACTTATCCGATCTCTTTAAGGACGACACTTTTACTAACACTACTGGTCCTATTTCTATATCCATACTCTCCTTCGATATAATTCCACTTCTTTCTTTGTCTACTCTGAGCTGCTTCAATCAATATCGTTACGCCCTTGGTGTGCGGGATTAACTTAAAATTTGACAACTTCCTTTCTCCCACTTTATCTTAATAAAGTGGGGACCTATACTTACGTCCAAATCAGGCTTGGTAAAATGGCATTTTAAAGCTGACATCGATATTAAATGACCATTCCAGTGTTTCCTTAAAACTCAACCTCTCAACATATATTATACTTCCTGAATCACTTCCTTACTTTGACTATCCATTTACGGATGATAGGTGGTGCTTATTTTCAACTTTAGCTTCCAAACATTTAAACATCTCCTATTCGTTTCTATCCGTTAAGGTTGAAAAGTAATCTCATATATTCACTTATTATCACCTTTAGGTAATTGAACTTCATATTCTACTCTTTCCAATTCCTTTATTAACTCCTCAGGGGTCTTAATTACATCCAATCCTTTCTTTCTACACAAGGCATCGGTTACCATTCGGCTTTGTTTAGGTAGTTGTTAGTGGATTAATCAGAATCTTTTGTTAACCTCGGTCAAAATTTCATACTTGAAGACTCAACGTATAGTTGCTTTCCTTTTACTCTTTGGAGGAAAATCCTTGGGCATTCCATGTGGACTTTCTTATTTTTGAGTAGTTGAGGATGTTATCAATAAATACAGTTTGCTTATCTGAGTACTCTTTATACACCATGTTCCTTAATTCCTTATAATCAACTGATACATTTGTTATTTCACATAATATCACTGGAGCTTGTAATGTTCATAACTTATTTTAATCGCAATCTCTAATATGTTCTCAGTTCAGATCTTAAGTTAATTCCCGAGACATAACACTCTTCTTGAATTAGGTCTCGTAAGTAATCAATTCTTTATAGGGGTCACTTATTCTTATTCGTTGTTTTATTGAACTCCCACTAATCGGTACATAATCTCATAATTTCATTCCTTTTTCTCCCTTAACATCACTGGTACACTTCACAATTCGCTTCTTGTAAAACCACTTCCTGGGTCTGCCTTATCTACTAGGCCTCCAATACTTTGCTTTAATCTTTTGACATGTCCACATTTCCTAATCCATTTTGAAATTTCCTTCTTATACCTGATTATCACTATTTTTCTTTAAATTTCCATATATCTTGGCATTTCTTCAATAAATTAAATACTTTATATTGTGAATTCCCCGTGGGATCTCATTTCTTAATCCCACTACTTATAGCATCCAAGTGCTGGAAGAAAACCTGGGGATATCGTGATCGTTCTCCTGGACGCATAAATTTCCTCTTACTAACTGCTAACATCGTGATCCATTATCTTCTCTTGATTTCTCCTTATCCTTCCCTGAACAACTTCGACTGAAAGGTCATACTATCCATCCTTGCTCCTTTTGGATTATAAACTCTGACTTCCAATTCCAACTTCTAAAATTCCATAAATAATTCTTCTGGTGCAGTCTCTGTGTTTGTTCTCTTCTTTTTCCTGATCGCTTGCCACTACATTTGCTTTTCCTCGTGAATACATACTTCAAACTCTTATGGTCCGTATATATCTTACATCTTTCTCCATACATATCATGTTTCCCAATCTTACAAAGAAAATATTATTACTGCTAGTCCCAATTATGAGTAGGATACTTCTGCTCATAAGGTTTTGGTTGTTTGGATGCATATACAATAACTTTATTGTGCTGCATCAACACACATCCTATTCCCTTATGAGAAGCATCACTATAAACTACATAATCTCCTTGATACTTTCAAAGTGATAAAGCAGGTGACGTAACCATTCTTTCATTTGACTCCGCAAAACTTTCTTCACCCTTCTCCATTTCATATAAACTTCTTGCTTTTCCTGGTTAGCTTCGCCAAAGGTATTGCAACTTTCAAGAAATGCTGCATAAATTTTCAATAATAACCGGTCCAGGGTAAAACTTCTTACTTTTGTTGGTGCTTTTGGCCTTTCTTTATTCATAGTAACTTTAATTTCTACTTGATCTCCTTTGGTCTCCTTTTCACTAATTATTTATTCTTTCTACCATCAAAACTTTCACATTGTAAACTTTAAATACAACTTCTTTCTTCTCCGACTCCCCAATTGTCATTAAATGCTTCGCATGGTCCTCCGTTAACTTTAAGTAACACAATTACAACTCATCCATATATTCCTTAAAGATTCTGTCCATCAAGTTTAAATATTATTGGTATATTGGTTAATTCAAATGACATCACTAGAACTTTATAGCAGCAGTACTTAATTCTGAAAATTATCCTTGATATGTGTATAGGTTCAATCTCCAATTGGTAACGCCCAAATCTTAAATCAATTTTAGGAAATACTTTGCTTCTTCTGTTTGATCAAACAAATCAGTAGTTCGAGGTAACAGATATTCACTCTTGATAGTAAACTTGTTGAGCTTTCTTTAGTCGACGCATAATCTCATACTTCCATTTTCTTATTAACAATTAGTACCGGTGCACCTCATGGGATACACCGGGTCTAATCGCTTCTTTTTCTAACATCTCTTGCATCTGCTTTGCTAACTTCCTCATTTTAACTGGTGCCATTTTGTGTAAGGCCTTGGTCACTGGCTTCGTCTCAAGTGCTAAGTCAATCGCGAGCTTCATTTCTCTATCGAGAGGAAATGTTAATAACTGATCTGGAAACATATCTTGAAATTCCTTAACTGCTATAAAATCTTCAAATTTTGTTTGCTTCTGACTTTTATTTATCTCATAATCACCATAATGCTCACATCTTGATCACCGTAATCATCGTTAACAAATTCTTTACCCTCCTTTTTCCTTTATACCTCATCATATTCTCATTTAACGTCTTCAAGACTATCTCTTCATCATGACGGTTCGTCTGGGCATCATGCTTAAATAGTTGATCCATTCCTTAGAATAATGTCAAATCCTCTTATCTCAAATGATATCAATTCTTCACAACTTATTGCCAGAAATCTTGTAACACCCCCAGATCCGGGGTCGGGGATCCGGGTTGTCACGGTCTTTCTTTCCACAATATCACTTCACTTAATTAATAATAAATAACCTCATACTGTGACCCCACACTAACACACACCACAACCCGTTATAGTCTCAGAGATGAAATTGAAATAAGTACAAGTCTTTGAATCCACAATTTAAAATTATTACAACCCAAAACGATTACTTGATAATTTACAATTAATTGCCATTATCTGCCACAAGTTATAATTATACATAATTTGATTCTCAAAAATAGTATGCCTGATCTACCAATAGATCTACCTCTGCAGCTATAGCAGCCACAACATCATCGGGAAGACGCGGGACGCTTCCCACGCGCTTGCGCTGGGTCTGCTGGAGTCTGGCCATCTTTCCTAACTGTTGTTGTGTGATGAAGAAATAAAGCAAGAGTGAGCCTTACAGCTCGCAAGATAATATATAGTGATAACAATAATATAAGTATCTAAATGGATACTTACTAGAATCTTTTATCGTGTGTAAGATAATTACTAGTATATACTTACTAGTATATGAGCCTTCTCATAGTACTCATGAAAGTCTTGGTCAAAAGAAATGAACCAAGTTTGATATCTTAATGCGATGAAGTCGCAAAATATTCAGTATATATACATATATACTTTTCAAAATATTGGAAGTCCTCTTCCATGCATAATATACACAAAATCCCAGTGTATAACTGTATAAAAATATCGTTGCAAGGTGATCTCATATATCTAACCTTGTCTCAACGTTTTTCTGAAAATCTTTGTCATTCATAAGACAATTATTAATTAGATATAAGTTTAAAAGATGAGGTTACCAAATACCCCAATATACTTATATCTTTCCCAATACTACTTGAACTACCACCATTCAAGTTATAATCAGTTTCAAAAGTTCATCCCACTGATGAGACCACAAGATAAGACTTGAATAGATTCAATCTTTAAAAGATTATTGAATGAAAAAGTTATGAGATGCTTTATTTAGTCCCGGTATATATATATCCTCATATATATACCCCTTTAAACATTTCCTGGAACCTCTGTTATGTAAAGTATGAACAGAGTTTGAAACATCCAATGAATTTTGGAAAGGAAAAGAATTTTGGCATAAACCCGATATCTCGCTGATCAGGCAAAGATACCAATAAGTAACCTTTTCTACTAGTAGATGGACGAATTCCCCACTGGTCATCACCCTGGTCATAATTAAGACCTATGCTGGACTGCCACTCAGCCACCTATGCATTTGATGGACTCCCACTGAGCCACTTACACAATAATAGACCGTACCTCGGCCTGTCGCTTATGCCGACTCAATGAGAGGGGCTTACTTCCCGAACTTTGGGCAAGTAATCAATTCATTTACCAAATCTGCAACCTTGTTGCGAATATAAAATACACCACAGAGCCGGATTTCCCAGGTTTTGAGCGGGTATTTAAATCCCCTTTAAAAAGGAAGATCTTAAATATAAAAATGAGTTTTGGGATCCGCTCTGACTTTTAAAAACCATTTTGAAGACTCGAAAACACTTTAAAGAGTGTTTGGAGTAAGGCTGATTTAATGAAGTAAATCAGTCCCCAGAATATTAGAAAATATCTGAATATTATTAATTAAATAATATTCCCATAAAGAATAATCTTTATAAAAATAATTGAAGTAGAAGTATTAAAATTTATACTTGAAACGAGTATTAAATAACCAAAGATATACTTATATGAAAGTATTATCTTTATTTGAATAATCGAAAATAAGTTTGATTATTGACATCTTATTCTTTAATAAAATAAAGAATATATCTCAGCAAATAATCGGAGTCATAGATCCTCAAATGAATATTCAAATAATATTCAATAAATAAAATAAGCTGAGTCATAATACCTCGAATGAATATTATAAATAATATTCATTAAATAAAATAAAGGAGTCATAAGTCCTCGAATAATATTCGAAATAATATTCAATAATAAAATAAAGTTTAAAGTTATCGAATAAACCTTATTCGATTAATAGTTTGGAAAACTATAACCATATATATATATAAATATATATATATATATATATATCCATATCCATATATACAAGATTACTCGGGATCCTCGACTCCCGGTTTTAGAAAATATTTTCACCTTTGGGTCCCTATACTAAGGGTATATGCAAGATACCGCTATCCTCTAGCATAGGTATTATCAACTGAACCAACAGATATATATTTCAAGAATATGAAATAGGCATGCATATATACCATATCACATGCTACAATATATCGCAAGAATTTGCTAAATAACCAACATGCATCTATCGCAAGATAATGCATATACAAGTGTATTCATCACAACAACAGTATAACGGGTAGAAAACTTGCCTGAGCGACTTGGGTTACGAATGGCTCGGGACGAGTCTGGTAACCTATAAACAACAAGTAAGTTGGAATTAAACCAAAGTCACTTGTAAATCTATACTTTAACTAACTTAGACTCTAACGCTTGTTTTGCGCTCACTGATTCGCTTAAGTCACTCGGGTACCCTCGGCTCCACCATTTTTAATAATTTAACCTTTACGAGTTTTAAAGCGATTCCTTCGCGAATGACTTACCAACTGCCTAACACACTTACCATAAATGTTTCATACATTAATTCACCCTTTTTGGTCTTTAACCTACATTCCAAAGTAAGGCGAGGGAAAAAGTTTCGTCCGCGAAACGCCGTTACTTGAAACGGTCGTTTCTCCTAAACCGTAAATCGGAATCGGACGAACTACATATCAAAACGAAGCTCGTAACATGAGCTATCTAAACATGGCAGTGGTCACAATCTAGCAGGGGGTTCTCGGGTCCTAATGCTATGCACAAAAACAGTCCAAAGAAAATCGGACGTTACGACGGCTATGTTTACGTGATTTCCAAATTTTAACCCATTCACAAACAACCCAAATCAACCTCAAATCCAACATACAACCATCCTCCATCCTTATCACATCATAACAACCCCAACCAATTCAATTTAACCATTCATACTTATGCTTAAACTTTACTTTAATCATTCTTAAGTTCTTTTAAATCAAAACCACAATAATTACCATTCCATTTCACTACCATACCAAATCTCAAACTCTAAATCATAACAACAAGCTACAATAACATCCTACTCATCAAAATCACCTTATAATATATATGAACCTAGGGTTTGGAAATGGTATACCTTCCTTGAAGTGGTGGGTGGAGCTAGGAAGCCTTAAGAAGCTTGGAGAAGTTTTAAGAAAGCTTGGATCTTCAAGAAAACAAGACAAACTTCAAGTTAAAAATCTTGAAAACACTATTCATTGTCTTCTTCATTGATTAAATGAAGAAGTTAGAGAAAGAATTAATGGCTTAAACTCATGATATAGCCATAACTAAGCATGAAGATGATTAGGGAATTTTCTTACCAATTTAGGAAGCTTTGATCTTTGATTTTGAAAAATCTATGCTTTGAAAATGCTAAAAAGCCGTGAGCAAGATGAACTCATGCCTTGGTTGTTTTGAGTTTTTGATGGAAATGATTTTTACTTGGCTTGGTTGACTTGATTTGTATTTGATTTAGCAAATTACTACCTTGCCCTTGAATTTGTGTGGTTCTTATTCAACCACACCTCCTTCCTTCCCATGTCATGCTTACCTCATCCTCATGATGTCATCCTTCCTTCCTTGTCTTCTTTCTATTGGTTGGATGACATCATTCCCATTAATCCCTTTGATTAACTTCCTAATCGTTGCCTAATGACCGCTGATCTGTTATACGGTTCGCTTAACTTTCGCTTTCATTTATCGTTTGAAGGATCATACCCGGGATCTTATTACTTAGGTCCCCTTAACCTTTCTCAATACATTGTATTCCTTTTATGATCCTCTCTTATAATCCTTTAATTTAAATCCTTTTTATCCTGTTACCTTATACTCAATTCTCTCCGTATATTGTGGATTTCCGGGAAAAATCAAAGTGTTCGGAATTGGATTCTGACGATCTTTACATACACTTATATACCACCTAGAGTACTAATAATATCCCATAAGATCAATAACAGAACCCATACATAGCGTGGCATGAACAGTTTTCTCATTCAGCAAAAACACTATTCATAAGGGTTTCAAAAATTTCCAAAAATTGGGGTTATTACAGTCTCCCCTCCTTAAAAGGATTCCGTCCCGGAATCAAATTGAAAATAAATAGGGATACTCTCTTAGCATTGCACTTTCTAACTCTCGAGTCAATTTTCCCACATTGTGGTTCTACCACCAAACTCTGCCTAGTTTGATAATCCTTCTCCTAAGCACTTGTTCCTTTTCACTCTATAACCCTTCCTGGTTGCTCCATATAGGTTACGTCGGGTTGCATATCTATGCACTCATATGCCTCTATTTATCTGGCATCTGAATTACACTTCCTTAACATTGATACGTGAAACACGTTACGACCTGCTACATGTTCTGGGTTAGGGCTAGCTCATATGCTAACTTCCCAAACGTCTTAATATATCCAAGGGTCCAACAAATTATAGACTTAGCTTTCCTTTCTTTCCGAACCTCATCAATCCTTTCCAAGGGATACCTATAACATTACTAGGTCCCCTATTTCATACTCTTTATCCTTTCGTGTCAAATCAACATACTTATCATGACCATCTTGGGCTACTACCAGACGTCCTCTGATTAGATCTATCATATCCTTGGTCCTTTGGACTACTGCGGGTCCGAGCATCTTGCGCTCTACAACTTCATCCTAACATAAGGGAGATCGATATTGTCTTCCCTCAAGGATCTCATAAGGCGATACCTCAATACTGACATATGATCTATTATCGTAAGAAAACTCAACCGCGTTAAATGATCATTCCAAATTCTTTCAAGTCTATTGCACAGACTCTCATTATAGCTTTTAGCATTAGAACTTTTGCTTCTCAATACCCACTCTTTTCGAGTTCGTAATCGCTACTACCTTCCGTTCCTAATATTATACTGGTTATACTTTTGCTCGTTAGCGTTCTATAACCTTTTAATAACCACATAAACCTTAGTATCACGAACGTGTTCCCATTCCGCATACTACCACCACTTTATTACTCCTTTTTCAGTTGTTTCTATTTTTCGGAATTTGATCAATCAAATAGAAGTAAAGGAATTTGTTGAGAGATCACTATGATCACGAACACTTGTCCTATTGCATAGTTAGTACAGAAGGTGGCCAGCCTTTAGTACTTGACAAGCAATTAAACAATAGATGGTATCCTATTAGGCTTCTATCACACAGATAGATAGTCATTCGGCAATACCTCCCCTTTCTGGAAGGGTTGTTCTTCTCAGATTACATGAAATGAAAAGAAGAGAAAAGAACGAACTGAAGAGAATTGTATATTCATAAAAAATTTTATTGCCATAAAATATCTGGCTTGGAATCTACCTCTGAACTATAGAGGTTTGTCATAGAAGAACAAAACATATATGTATTTATATCAACATCAAGTATTATAGCATCACATTTCACGTGCCTAAATATTTTCGCTATCCCGTCCATCATTCTATGGACCCATGCTCTTCCTCGAGCTTATACACAATTACCTTTGAAACTCCCTCGACATCGAAAATCGAATCTGGGATCTCATTCTAGACATCATCGTTACTTGAATTCTATGCTTGCACCGCAACCTTCCTCGTATAATAATACGACTCTCTATTGATAAGAAAGAATAATAATTCACTAGGTAGATACTCTACTTAATTAGTCTATCAATGATAACTTATACATTACCACGACCCGATTAGTGGTGCTCAATCTCAACATCCATTCCAATACAACTCTCATGGTTGTAATCAGCTCATTACTCGCAGAATCATTGCTGCCTTACTATGGTCCACCACTGACCTACTGTCATCATTCACTTTCCATGAAATCTTAATATCTAACCATACGGAGTCCATATATGTCGTATCTAATTCTTCTAAGGAGTTAACATAATCACCATTCTTGATTCATGGAGTACACTCCTGATTCTGACATACATACATGACATGAAGCAGATAAAATTGCAGAAGAGTTTCGCTCAAAGCAACGATAGCTGGTTAATACCATTCTAAATCATATGCCTTAAATAGAAGACTTACTCAAAGGTTCGTCTAGTCCTTTTTGAAACATGGTCCTGGCTTATTCTCAAGATAGTATCTTCTAAGATAGATAGCCCGTTCATGGCGATTACACGAATTATACCTTTACCAACTACTATTACGGTTGGGTATTGCACAGTCATCAGAAGGAATGTCAATCATCCAAACCATAATTCAACCTTCATATTTTTAACCATCAGCACTGTTTTCTTTTGGCACACGCGCCTATAATTATCCACTTACCTTTAGAGTGTCGGCCACCTCTTTGGCCTTTCCTGATAGTAAAATTTCCTTACAGTCAATGTCATTTTAACCACCTCCAAATAAATTTTCTACCATATTTCCGATCACTGCTTGAGTGAAGATGTTTCCCTTAAAATCTGATGAGTAAAAAAAAATATCACCATTTTTCCGTAAGTTATTGCCTTAGTCTTTAGAGGTTAATCACTGTCACGACTGACTCTCAATCATACTTAGAACATCTTTTATCTTAAGTCCTAATTGCCCTGAACAATTTCGACCATTACTGGTTCGATCCATCCTTTCTCGTGGTTTAACACGTGCCCCACTTGGCATCATTATAATTACGTCATATTTCTTTATCAACATTTTTATTCCTGAGAATTTTGAATATTACCTTTCTCCTTGGAAACCTCTAAGGTTATCC
The DNA here is from genome assembly GCF_009905375.1 of Apium graveolens. Classification (NCBI taxonomy): domain Eukaryota; kingdom Viridiplantae; phylum Streptophyta; class Magnoliopsida; order Apiales; family Apiaceae; genus Apium; species Apium graveolens. The sequence goes on from NC_133649.1 coordinate 90,467,398, forward strand.
TTCAATCGTTCCTCCTGTATTCCCTAAATACAGGGCATATCAAAATACCATTTACTATTACTAGAACCATTGTCTATATATCTCTGAAAATTTCTCCACTAATTCTTAAAGGTTATTGTTACCTTAACCCTTTCCAAATCATACTGTCAAAACTCATACCATCCCTATTAAGGGTGAAATGCAAACCTTTATGCATTCCCCTAGGATTCATTTTAAGTTACCGATGTTCTAGCCTTAATTCCACCTTTAAAAGGTACCTGCATCCATCCATGGATAAATCAAGTCATATATCCTTGACAGATTATCTTATTCATCATTCCCACCTCGATAGTCGATACCTAATTTCATAATAGCATCCTTATTCAAATTGAGGTCAATCCATATGGCCTCCAAAAGATAACAATGGTCATCCGCTTATCTTGCCTAATTTGGTAACGATAACAAGGATGTTCTGGAAGATATTGGTCGTGTTCAACGTGAACTTCTTCTTAATAATTCCTTATTTACTTTTGTTGTTTCTCAACAGTCACCTCAATGTTGGGATATCTCTCATATCTGGCGTCTCCCTTTCTGGGTATCAAGCCACCGATCTTACACTTCACATTCTTGAAGGTTACTTCCTTCATCCAATTTTCCTAATTTCTTACTTCCTTGTCTCCTCAGTCTATCCGCGTCTCATATTTAACCTTCGAACTATCTCAAGTTTTCCTCAAATCCTCCCAACTTACAGGGGATAAAATATATGTATCTCTTATTCCTTCAACCATCAATTTAACTCATGGTGAATCACCCTCATCCTGACGAAGGCATACTTTTCTATTTCTATTGCTACGAGTCTTTAGGGTTTCCTCATACCCAACTCCCTTATCATTCCTCAAACTCTAATGCCTTTATATTCCTTTCCACTTCAATTCCTTTTTATTTTCCTTTCTCTTATCATTAATTCATGAACCAACACAACATAAGCATTGATTCCAAACATTCCGTCATTCTGGATTCGTGTCTTCAGAACGAATCTTGACAACTTTTACAACTTAAATTCACAATTCATCATACTCGTCTGCCTTTGTTCTGGCTCTAAAGCTTTTACTCTATCTCTATAACCTTGGGAAGTACTTTCCTGAAAACAATTGACTGAACTTAAATCAGTTTATTATAATCTCTTGCTCCGTGCCTTCCTTGGTCTTTCACCAGCGGGTGGCCTCTCTCTTAGGAGGGTAAGTGATAAAAATAGTCTTTTGTGATTCGTCAATCATTTAGAATCTCAAATGATTCCTCTATTTCCTTTAGCCAGGCTCTTGCCTCGACTGGGTCAACCTGTTCCTTGGAACTCTGAGAGCTTAGCGACTTAAAGGTCATGAAAGAATTTCCTACCGCATTGTTTCCTCAAGGTGGTGGTTGGGGATAATAGTCTAAGTTCTTTTTAGACAGGTCCATGAATTTCCGTATAGGAGTACCGTCTCGGGTCTCCTTATCTCGCTCGACTTTCTGTTTCCTTAGTATGAAATGTTTCATCCTACTCCCCATAATTGGGGTCATCTTTTAATTTAAAATCCTCATTTTCCATTCCATTATGTCATGGGTTCCTTCTATCTTGATGGCGACCTCCCTGACTATCACGTTCAGGGTTTGCTCTAAATCTTATTCCTCAAACTATGGCTCTCATCTAAGTTCTCATCCTTAAGCTCTTGAACTTTCGGAACCCAAATTCTATAGGAATACCTCATTATTCCCTTATCATCTTTCTCGGTATTAATCTCATATTTATTTGTTGGCTCTCTGCCTTCATTCATAACTTTTTCTGGCACAATATGATCTTTTCCAATAATTCGGGCTGTATTGCAATCTCAAACAGCTTTTCGGTACCGGCTCCGGTTACCTTCACTACTATTTCCATTTTCTCAAAATCTCTTATAAACTCTCCAAAAGACATTATCATCTTGAGTCTCTCCTTTTTACTAAGGGCATCAGCCACCATATTGGCTTACCCCGAATGATAAAGAATCTGCCAATCATAATTCTTGATTAGCTCTAACCGCCTCCTCTGGCGTATGTTGAGCACTTTCTACGTAAGAATGTACTAGAGCACTTATGGCTTAGGTAATTCTCGCACTTCTCTCCATACAAGTAGTGCCTCCAATCTTTAGGGTAAAACTATTGCCACGAGCCTAAGCTCATGGGCGGTGATATCAAATTTCATATTACCTTAATTGTCTTGACGCAGACGCGATTATCTTGCTGTGCTAAGAAGCACCCTAATTCCTTATGCGAAGCGTCACTTACAAATCACAAAATCTCCTTTTTCCTTCCGGCAATGCCAGCATAGGGGCCATCACCAACCTCTGCTTCAGTTCTTGAAAGCTGTTCTCGCATTTCTCTGTCCATTCGAACTTCTCAGTCTTACGAGTAAGCCGCGTTAAAGGGGCTACTATCTTTACAACTTGAACGAACCTCCGGTAGTGACCGGCCAATCCTACCTCTGGTAGTCGACCAAACCATGGTCATCAATTCATCAGTGGTCCTTTATCCAATCCTATCAGGATCCTCCATGGGATCCTCCTCAACAACTATCCCTTCTAGGACAACATCCTCAACCGCTACATCCTCAATATCAACATCATCCGGTCCTGCATTAGGACACTCTATCGGATCCACAATCTGATTTCCAATACCTAATAAAACATCATCGCGTTGTTGCTCCTCAACCTCAGGGTTCGGAGTTCCGCTACCATATACGATAACGAACTACGCTCCTATCACGATATTTATAAGGGTTCCCATAAGGGTTTTAACTGTCAGTACTACGTTAGGTAGCCCGACTATGAACTTGGCAAGAGTTCTTATTATCTTAGTGAATCTTATTATCTTAACGTCCCATCATCTCTGAGGTTTATAACGCTTAGCTCTGATACCATTTCTGTAACACCCCCAGATCCGGGGTCGGGGATCCGGGTTGTCACGGTCTTTCTTTCCACAATATCACTTCACTTAATTAATAATAAATAACCTCATACTGTGACCCCACACTAACACACACCACAACCCGTTATAGTCTCAGAGATGAAATTGAAATAAGTACAAGTCTTTGAATCCACAATTTAAAATTATTACAACCCAAAACGATTACTTGATAATTTACAATTAATTGCCATTATCTGCCACAAGTTATAATTATACATAATTTGATTCTCAAAAATAGTATGCCTGATCTACCAATAGATCTACCTCTGCAGCTATAGCAGCCACAACATCATCGGGAAGACGCGGGACGCTTCCCACGCGCTTGCGCTGGGTCTGCTGGAGTCTGGCCATCTTTCCTAACTGTTGTTGTGTGATGAAGAAATAAAGCAAGAGTGAGCCTTACAGCTCGCAAGATAATATATAGTGATAACAATAATATAAGTATCTAAATGGATACTTACTAGAATCTTTTATCGTGTGTAAGATAATTACTAGTATATACTTACTAGTATATGAGCCTTCTCATAGTACTCATGAAAGTCTTGGTCAAAAGAAATGAACCAAGTTTGATATCTTAATGCGATGAAGTCGCAAAATATTCAGTATATATACATATATACTTTTCAAAATATTGGAAGTCCTCTTCCATGCATAATATACACAAAATCCCAGTGTATAACTGTATAAAAATATCGTTGCAAGGTGATCTCATATATCTAACCTTGTCTCAACGTTTTTCTGAAAATCTTTGTCATTCATAAGACAATTATTAATTAGATATAAGTTTAAAAGATGAGGTTACCAAATACCCCAATATACTTATATCTTTCCCAATACTACTTGAACTACCACCATTCAAGTTATAATCAGTTTCAAAAGTTCATCCCACTGATGAGACCACAAGATAAGACTTGAATAGATTCAATCTTTAAAAGATTATTGAATGAAAAAGTTATGAGATGCTTTATTTAGTCCCGGTATATATATATCCTCATATATATACCCCTTTAAACATTTCCTGGAACCTCTGTTATGTAAAGTATGAACAGAGTTTGAAACATCCAATGAATTTTGGAAAGGAAAAGAATTTTGGCATAAACCCGATATCTCGCTGATCAGGCAAAGATACCAATAAGTAACCTTTTCTACTAGTAGATGGACGAATTCCCCACTGGTCATCACCCTGGTCATAATTAAGACCTATGCTGGACTGCCACTCAGCCACCTATGCATTTGATGGACTCCCACTGAGCCACTTACACAATAATAGACCGTACCTCGGCCTGTCGCTTATGCCGACTCAATGAGAGGGGCTTACTTCCCGAACTTTGGGCAAGTAATCAATTCATTTACCAAATCTGCAACCTTGTTGCGAATATAAAATACACCACAGAGCCGGATTTCCCAGGTTTTGAGCGGGTATTTAAATCCCCTTTAAAAAGGAAGATCTTAAATATAAAAATGAGTTTTGGGATCCGCTCTGACTTTTAAAAACCATTTTGAAGACTCGAAAACACTTTAAAGAGTGTTTGGAGTAAGGCTGATTTAATGAAGTAAATCAGTCCCCAGAATATTAGAAAATATCTGAATATTATTAATTAAATAATATTCCCATAAAGAATAATCTTTATAAAAATAATTGAAGTAGAAGTATTAAAATTTATACTTGAAACGAGTATTAAATAACCAAAGATATACTTATATGAAAGTATTATCTTTATTTGAATAATCGAAAATAAGTTTGATTATTGACATCTTATTCTTTAATAAAATAAAGAATATATCTCAGCAAATAATCGGAGTCATAGATCCTCAAATGAATATTCAAATAATATTCAATAAATAAAATAAGCTGAGTCATAATACCTCGAATGAATATTATAAATAATATTCATTAAATAAAATAAAGGAGTCATAAGTCCTCGAATAATATTCGAAATAATATTCAATAATAAAATAAAGTTTAAAGTTATCGAATAAACCTTATTCGATTAATAGTTTGGAAAACTATAACCATATATATATATATAAATATATATATATATATATATCCATATCCATATATACAAGATTACTCGGGATCCTCGACTCCCGGTTTTAGAAAATATTTTCACCTTTGGGTCCCTATACTAAGGGTATATGCAAGATACCGCTATCCTCTAGCATAGGTATTATCAACTGAACCAACAGATATATATTTCAAGAATATGAAATAGGCATGCATATATACCATATCACATGCTACAATATATCGCAAGAATTTGCTAAATAACCAACATGCATCTATCGCAAGATAATGCATATACAAGTGTATTCATCACAACAACAGTATAACGGGTAGAAAACTTGCCTGAGCGACTTGGGTTACGAATGGCTCGGGACGAGTCTGGTAACCTATAAACAACAAGTAAGTTGGAATTAAACCAAAGTCACTTGTAAATCTATACTTTAACTAACTTAGACTCTAACGCTTGTTTTGCGCTCACTGATTCGCTTAAGTCACTCGGGTACCCTCGGCTCCACCATTTTTAATAATTTAACCTTTACGAGTTTTAAAGCGATTCCTTCGCGAATGACTTACCAACTGCCTAACACACTTACCATAAATGTTTCATACATTAATTCACCCTTTTTGGTCTTTAACCTACATTCCAAAGTAAGGCGAGGGAAAAAGTTTCGTCCGCGAAACGCCGTTACTTGAAACGGTCGTTTCTCCTAAACCGTAAATCGGAATCGGACGAACTACATATCAAAACGAAGCTCGTAACATGAGCTATCTAAACATGGCAGTGGTCACAATCTAGCAGGGGGTTCTCGGGTCCTAATGCTATGCACAAAAACAGTCCAAAGAAAATCGGACGTTACGACGGCTATGTTTACGTGATTTCCAAATTTTAACCCATTCACAAACAACCCAAATCAACCTCAAATCCAACATACAACCATCCTCCATCCTTATCACATCATAACAACCCCAACCAATTCAATTTAACCATTCATACTTATGCTTAAACTTTACTTTAATCATTCTTAAGTTCTTTTAAATCAAAACCACAATAATTACCATTCCATTTCACTACCATACCAAATCTCAAACTCTAAATCATAACAACAAGCTACAATAACATCCTACTCATCAAAATCACCTTATAATATATATGAACCTAGGGTTTGGAAATGGTATACCTTCCTTGAAGTGGTGGGTGGAGCTAGGAAGCCTTAAGAAGCTTGGAGAAGTTTTAAGAAAGCTTGGATCTTCAAGAAAACAAGACAAACTTCAAGTTAAAAATCTTGAAAACACTATTCATTGTCTTCTTCATTGATTAAATGAAGAAGTTAGAGAAAGAATTAATGGCTTAAACTCATGATATAGCCATAACTAAGCATGAAGATGATTAGGGAATTTTCTTACCAATTTAGGAAGCTTTGATCTTTGATTTTGAAAAATCTATGCTTTGAAAATGCTAAAAAGCCGTGAGCAAGATGAACTCATGCCTTGGTTGTTTTGAGTTTTTGATGGAAATGATTTTTACTTGGCTTGGTTGACTTGATTTGTATTTGATTTAGCAAATTACTACCTTGCCCTTGAATTTGTGTGGTTCTTATTCAACCACACCTCCTTCCTTCCCATGTCATGCTTACCTCATCCTCATGATGTCATCCTTCCTTCCTTGTCTTCTTTCTATTGGTTGGATGACATCATTCCCATTAATCCCTTTGATTAACTTCCTAATCGTTGCCTAATGACCGCTGATCTGTTATACGGTTCGCTTAACTTTCGCTTTCATTTATCGTTTGAAGGATCATACCCGGGATCTTATTACTTAGGTCCCCTTAACCTTTCTCAATACATTGTATTCCTTTTATGATCCTCTCTTATAATCCTTTAATTTAAATCCTTTTTATCCTGTTACCTTATACTCAATTCTCTCCGTATATTGTGGATTTCCGGGAAAAATCAAAGTGTTCGGAATTGGATTCTGACGATCTTTACATACACTTATATACCACCTAGAGTACTAATAATATCCCATAAGATCAATAACAGAACCCATACATAGCGTGGCATGAACAGTTTTCTCATTCAGCAAAAACACTATTCATAAGGGTTTCAAAAATTTCCAAAAATTGGGGTTATTACAAATCTCAATTCCACCATTGGTACTCACTTATTTAACAAATACGCGTTCTTGAATTTGCTAGTCCTTTAGTCATAATATTATTAATTCAACGAGGTAAATCATCTTATCAACAATACCTTGGGGAATAAACAATCAAATTGCTTCCACATCTTTCAATAATTTAACGCATAATGTAACACCCCCAAATCCGGGGTCGGGGATCCGGGTTGTCACGAGTTCCATTTCCCTTAATAACACCCAATCTTAATAAATAATCAACTATTCTGTACTGTGACCCCACCATAAACACACACACCACAAGTTATAGTCTCAGAGATGAATATCCAAAAATAATCATAAGTCGTTTTATTCCACAATTATATGCCAATACACCTTAAACGGGGTTCTGAATAAATTTACATTTCTTTGCCATTATTACAATTCATAAATATACATAAATCTGGTTCATCAATAGTTGAAAACCTAGCCTATTGGTAGCTCCTACCTCACCTACGGCGGCATCAACGCTTCCAGAAAACTGCGGAATATTTTCTAACCGCTTGCGAATTGGAAGCTTGGTCCTGTTCATCTTGTCTAGCTGATGTTGTGTGATGAAGAAGAAAGCAGGGTGAGCAACAAGCCCACCAAAATAATATGTATAATGATTTACAATATATGAGCATTCTCATAGTACTCATGAAAGTCTTGGTCAAGAAGAAATAAACCAAGTTGATATCTTAACGCGACCAAGTCACAAAATATTCAGTATATATACATATATACTTTTCACAATCTTTGAAATCCTCTGACATGTATAATATACACAGAGTTCCAGTTTATAACTGTATAAAAATATTGTTGCAAGGTGATCTCATATATCCAACCTTGTCTCAACGTTTTTCTGAAAATCTTTGTCATGCATAAGATAATCATTAACTAGATATAAGTTTAAAAGATGAAGTTACAAGATACTCCAATATACTTATATCTTTTCCGAATACTACTTGAACTACCACCGTTCAAGTTATAATTAGTTTCAAACGTTCATCACACTGATGAGACTACAAGATAAGACTGGAATAGATTCAATCTTTGAAATATCATTAAATAATATGAAGTTATGATATACTTCAGTAAGTCCCGATATATATATCCACATATATATCTCTTTATACATTTCCTGAAAACCTTTGTCATGTAAAGTATGAACCGAGTTTGTAACATCCAATAAATTTTTGGAAAGGAAAAGAATTGTGGCATAAACCCGGTATCTTGCTGATCAGGCAAAGATACCAATAAGTAACCTTTTCTACTAGTAGATGGATGAATTCCCCACTGGTCATCACCCTGGTCACAATAGGACCTTATGCTGGACTGCCACTCAGCCACTTACGCATTTGATGGACTCCCACTGAGCCACTTACACTTTCATGGACGCCCACTGAGCCCATGTTGCTTATGCCGACTCGATAGATGGACTTACTTCCCGAATGTTGGGTAAGTAATCAATTCATTTACCAAAACAGCAACCTTGTTGCGAATATAAAATATACCACAGAGCCGGATCCCTCCGGTTTTGAGCGAGTATTTAAATCCCCTTTAAAAGGAAGATCTTAAATATAAAAAAAATGAGTTTTGGGATCCGCTCTAACTTTTAAAAATCATTTTAAAGACTCGAAAACACTTTAAAGAGTGTTTGGAGTAATGCTGATTTAATAAAGTAAATCAGTCCCAATATATTAGAAAATATCTGAATATTATTATTTAAATAACATTCCCATAAAGAATAATCTTTATAAAAATAATTGAAGTAGAAGTTGTAAAACTTATACTTGAAATGAATAGTAAATAACCAAAGATATACTTATACGAAAGTAATATCTTTATTTGAATAATCAAAAGTAAGTTTGATTATCGACATATTATTCTTTAATAAAATAAAGAATATTATTCAGTAAATAATCGGAGTCATAGGTCCTCAAATGAATATTCAAATAATATTCATTAAATAATATAAACTGAGTCATAAGTCCTCGAATGAATATTCAAGTAATATTAATTAAATAATATAAACTTATCGAATAAACCTTATTCGATTAATAGTTTTGAAAACTATATATATATATATATATATCATATACTCGGGAACATCTACTCCCGGTTTTAGAAAAGGGTTCACCTTTGGGTCCCCTATACTCAGGGTATACGCAACTACTGCTTATCTCTAGCATAGGTATTATGCAACTAATAAGCATTTGAACCAACAGATATATAAATCGAGAATACGAAACAGGCATGCATATATACCATATCACATGCTACAATATATCGCAAGAATTTGCTAATAACAAATATGCATTTATCACAAGATCATGCATATGCACATATACATCACAACAACAGTTATACGGGTAGAAAACTTTCCTGAGCGACTGGGGGTTATAAATGGCTTGGGATGAGTCTGGTAACCTATAAACAACATATAAGTTGGAATTAAACCAAAGTCACTTGTAAATCTATACTTTAACCAAATTAGACTCTTACGCTCGCTTTGCGCTTACTGATTCTCTTAAGTCGCTCGAGTACCCTCGGCTCCACCATTTTTAATAAATTAACCGTTACAAATTTTAAGGCGATTCTTTCGCGAGTACTCTACCAACTTCCTAATCCACTTTACATAATTGTTTCATACCCCAATTTGTCATTTAAGGTCTTTAACCTATGTTTCAAAGTAAGGCGAGGGGTAATGGTTCGTTCGCGAAATGTCGTTACTTAAAACGGCCGTTTCTCCTAAACCGTACATCGGAATTAAACGAACCACATATCAAAACGAAGCTCGTAACATGAACTATCTAATCATGGCAATGTTCAAAACCTAGAAGGGAGTTCTCGGGTCCTAATGTTATGAACAAGAGCAGTCTAAAGTAAATCGGACATTACGACGGCTATGTTTACGCGATTTCCCATATTTAAAACACTCCAATTCAACCCACAATCAATCCACAATCACAACCCAATCAAAACTCCATCCATACTACATTATAAAAGCCCCAACAACTAAACATCAACAATTTATACTTATTCTTAAACTTGAATTTAACTACACTTAAGTTCATTAATCAACAATCCAAGAACTACCACTCCAAAAACTTCACAAAATCAACTAATCTCTACATTAACAACTAGCAAACCTCTCATGAATTATAACAACAAACTAAACCTAATTACTCAAATAAATTTAGGGTTTGGAGGGGTTATACCTTCCTTGGAGAGTGGAGAATCAAGAGAATGGCTTGGAATCACCCTTAAAGTCCTTATCCAAGCTTAATCTAAACAAAACTTCAAGAACAAAAAAATTTAGTTCTTGAAAAACACTATTCACCATCTTCTTCCATGATTTTTAGGAAGAGATTGTGGATGATTTAGGAGCTCAAACTTATAGGATATTCATAACTATGCATAAGGAGTCTTAGATAATTACCTTGTAATTTAACAAAGCTTGGAACTATGATTTTGACTTTCTTGCTTTGGAAAAGAAGAAGAAGCCGAGAGCAAGGTGAAGAAAATGAAATAATCTTTGTGTTTTGGGTGAAATGATTGTTGGTTGGTTGTTTTTAGCTTGATTTTGGTTAATTACCTTTTTAACCATGAACTTTGTGTGGTTTTAAATCAACCACACCTTCTTCCTCCTTATGTCATGCTTATGTCACCTTGTTAGGTCATCATCCCTTACTTGCCCTCTTTTCATTGGTTTGATGACATCATCTCCTCTAATCTCTTTGATTAGCTTTTAATTATTTGGCTAATGACCGCTGATCTGTTATACGGTTCGCTTAACTTTCGTTTTCGTTTATCGTTTGAGGGATCATACCCGGGATCTTATTACTTAGGTTTCCTTAACCTTTCTCAATACATTATTTTCCTTTTTATGATCCTCTCTTATAATCCTTGAATTTAAATCCTTTTTATTCTGTTACCTTATACTCAATTCTTTCGATATCCGGTGGATTTCCGGGAAAATCAAAGTGTTCGGATTTGGATTCTGGCGATATTTACATACACTTATATACCACATAGAGTACTAATAATATCCCAGAAGATCAATAAAAGAACCCCTACATAGTGTGACATGAAAAGTTTTCTTATTCAGCAAAACACTATTCATAAGGGTTTCAAAAATTCCAAAAATTGGGGTTATTACAGTCTCCCCTCCTTAAAAGGATTCCGTCCCGGAATCAGATAGAAAATGAGTAGGGATACTTTCTTAGCATTGCACTTTCTAACTCTTACGTAATTTTCCCACATTGTGGTTCTACCATCAAACTCTGACTAGTTTGATAACTCTTCTCCTAAGCATTTGTCCATTTTTGATCTATAACCCTTCCTGGTTGCTCCATGTAGGTTACGTCTGGTTGCATGTCTATGCACTCATATGCCCCTATTTGTCTGGCATCCGAATTACACTTCCTTAACATTGATATGTGGAACACGTGATGAACTTACTATATGTTCGGGGGTAGGGCTAGCTCATATGTTAACTTCCCCAATACGTCTTAATACCTCAAAGGGTCCAACAATTCGTAGGCTTAGCTTTCCTTTCTTTTTGAACCTCATCAATCCTTTCCAAGGGATACCTTTAACATTACTACGTCCCCTATTTCCTATTCTTTGTCCTTTCGTGTCAAATTAACATATTTCTCATGTCCATCTTGGGCTACTACCAGCCGTCCTCTGATTAGATCTATCATATCCTTGGTCCTTTGGACCACTGCTGGTCCGAGCATCTTGCGCTCTACAACTTCATCCTAACATAAGGGAGATCGACATTTTCTTCCCTCAAAGATCTCATAAGACGACATCTCGATACCTGACATACAATCTATTATCGTGAGAAAACTCAATCCGCGTTAAGTGATCATTCCAAATTCTCTCAAGTCTATTGCACAGACTCTCATTATAGCTTTTAGCATTAGAGCTTTTGCTTCTCAATACCCATTCTTTTCCAGTTCGTAATCGTTACTATCTTCCGTACATAATACTATACTGGTTACACTTTTGCTCGTTAGCGTTCTATAACCTTTTAATAACCACGTCAACCTTAGTATCACGAACGTGTTAGAATCAGAATACCACCATACTGATACTACTTCCTTTCTAGCTGCTTCTATCTTCGAAAGCTTGATCCATCATATAGAAGTAAAGGAATTTGTTGAGAGATCACTATGATCATGAACACTTGTTATATCGCATAGTTAGTAAAGAAGGTGGCCAGCCTTTAGTACTTGACAAGCAATTAAACAATAGATGGTATCCTATTAGGCTTCTATCACACAGATAGATAGTCATTCGACAATACCTCCCCTTCTGGAAGGGTTGTTCTTCTCAGCTTACATGAAATGAAAAGGAGAGAAAAGAACGAATTGAAGAGAATTGTATATATATTAAAATATATACCGCCACAAAATATTTGGCTTGAAATCTACCTCTGAACTATAGAGGTTTATCATAGGAGAACAAAACATATATGTATATAAATCAACATTAAGCATTATAGCATCGTATTTCACATGCCTAATTATTTTTGATATTCCGTCCATCATTCTATGGACCCATGCTCTTCCTCGAGCTTATACATAATCACCTTTGAAACCCCCTCGACATCGAAAATCGAATCTGGGATCTCATTCTAGACACCATCGTTACTAGAATTCTATGCTTGCATCGCAACCTTCCTCGTATAGTATTACGACTTTCTATTGATAAGAAGGAATAAATATTCAATAGGTAGATAATCTACTTAACCAGTCTATTCAATGATAACTTATACACTACCACAACCCGATTAGTGGTACTCAATCTCAACATCCATTACACTACAACTCTCACGGTTGTAATCAGCTCATTATTCAAAGAATCATTGCTGCATTACTATGGTCCACCACTGACCTACTGTCGTCATTCACTTTCCATGAAATCTTAATATCTAACCATACGGAGTCCATACATGTCGTATAAAATACTTCTAAGGAGTTAACATAATCACCAATCATAATTCATGAAGAACACTCCAAACTCTGACATACTTTCATGACATGAAGTAGATAAAATTGCAGAAGAGTTTCAGTCAAAGCAACGATAGCAGGTTAATACCATTCTTAATCGTATGCCTTAAATAGAAGACTTAACTCAAGGGTTCGTCTAGTCCTTTTTGAAACATGGTCCTGGCTTATCTCAAAATAGTATATTCTGAGATAGATAGCCCGCTCATGGCGATTATACGAATTAAACCTTTACCAAACTACTATTACAGTTGGGTATTGCACAGTCATCAGAAGGAATGTCAATCTTTCAAATCATAATACAATCTTCACGGCTTTAACCATTATCATTGTATTCTTCTGGCACGAGCGCCGATAATTATCCTCTTACCTTTAAAGTGTCGGCCACCTCTTTGGCCTTTCCTGATAGTAAAATTTCCTTACAGTCAATGTCATTTTAACCACCTCCAAATAAATTTTCTACCTTATTTCAATCACAGCTTATGTGAAGATGTTTTCCTTAAAATCTGATGAGTAAAAAAAAAATATCACCATTTTTTCATAAGTTATTGCCTCAGTCTTTAGAGGTTAATCACTGTCACGACTGACTCTCAATCATACTTAGAACATCTTTTATCTTAGGTCCTAATTTCCCTGAATAATTTCGACCTTTACTGGTTCGATCCATACTTTCTCGTGGTTTAACACGTGCCCCACTTGGCACCATTATAATTACGTCATATTTTCTTTATCAATATTTCTATTCTTGAGAATTTTGAATATTACCTTTCTCCTTATAAAACCTCTAAGGTTATCCTTGAATCGTTCCTCCTGTATTCCCTAGATACCGGGCATATCAAAATACCATTTACTAATACTAGAACCATTGTCTATATAATTCTGAAAAAATTTCTCCAATGATTCTTAAAGGTTGTTATTACCTTAATCCTTTCCAATTCATACTGTCAAAACTCATACTATCCCTATTAAAGGTGAAATGCCAACCTTTATGCATTCCCCTAGGATTCATTTTAAGTTACCGGTGTTCTATCCTTAATTCCACCTTTAAAAAGGTATATGCATCCTTCCATGGATAATCAAGTCATATATCCCTGATAAGGGTGTCTTATTCAATCATTCCCACCTCGATAGTATATGCTGAATTTCACAATAACATCTATATTCAAAATGAGGTCAATCAATATGGCCTCCAAAAGATAACAACGGTTATCCACTTTTATTGCCTAAATTGGGTAACGATAACAAGGATGTTCTGGAAGATATTGGTCGTGTTCAACGTGAACTTCTTCTTAATAATTCCTTATTTACTTTTGTTGTTTATCTCAACAGTCATCTCAATGTTGGGATATCTTTCATACCTAGCGCCTCCCTTTTTGGGTATCAAGCCACCGGTCTTACACTTCATATTCTTGAAGGTCACTTCCTTCATCCAATTTTTCTAATTTCTTACTTTCTTGACTCCTCAGTCCATCCGCGTTTCCTTATTAATCAATCGATCTATCTCAAAGTTTCGAATACTGTCAACTTCAAGGGAATTAACTATACGTATCGCTTACGCCTTCAAACCTTGAATTTATCTCATGATCAGTCACCATCGCGTTGATGATGACACACTTCTCTATATTTAATGCAAGGGTTTCTTAGGGTTTCCCATACCTAACTCCCTTATCACTTCTCAACTTTATTTCCTTTATATCCCTTTATATTTCTACCCTTTTTAGTCTTTTATTTTCGTTTCCATTACAACCATTACATGAACCAACACAACATAAGCATTGATTTCAAACATCCCGTCATTCTAGATTCGCGTCCTCAGAACGAATCTTGACAACTTTTACAACTTAAATTCATAATTCATCATACTTTTCCGCATTGTTCTGGCTCTAAAGCTTTTACACTATCTCCATAACCTTGGGAAGTACTTTCCTGAAAACAATTGACTGAACTGTAATCAGTTTATCATAACCTCTTGCTCCGTGCCTTTCTTGGTCTTTCACCAGCGGGTGGTCTCTCTCTTAGGAGGGTAAGTGACAAAAACAGTCTTTTACGCTTCATCAATCATTTAGAATATAAAATCATTTCTCTATTTCCTTTGTCCAGGCTCTTGCCTCGGCTAGGTCAGCTTGTTCCTTGGAACTCTGAGAGCTTAGTGACTTAAAGGTCCTGAAAGAATTTCCCACTGCATTGTTTCCTCAGGGTGGTGTTTGGGAATAAAAGTATAATTTTTGTTTAGGCAGGTCCATGAATTGCCCCATAGGAGTACCATCCCGGTTCTCCCTATCTTGCTCGACTTATGTTTTCTCAGTATGAAATGTTTCATCCTTCTCCCACAATCAGGGTTATCTTATACATTAAAATCCTTATTTTCCATTTCATTATGTTATGGGTTCTTCTATCTTGATGTCAACCTCCCTGACTATCACGTTCAGGGTTTGCTCTAAATCTTATTCCTCAAACTAGCTTTCATCTAAGATCTCATCTTTAAGCTCTTGAACATTTGGAACCCAAATTCTGTAGGAATACCTCATTATTCCCTTATCATCTTTCTCGGTATTAATCTTTTATCTAATTGTTGGCTCTCTGCCTTCATTCATCACTTTTTCTGGCACAATATGTTCTTATCCGATAATTTGAACTGTATTGCAATCTCAAACAGCTTTTCGGTACCGGCTCCGGTTACCTTCACTTCTATTTCCATTTTCTCAAAATTTCCTATAAACTCTCCAAAAGACATTATCATCTTGAGTCTCACCTTTTTACTAAGGGCATCAGCCACCACATTGGCTTTCCCCGAATGATAAAGAATCTCCCATTCATAATTCTTGATTAGCTCTAACCGCCTCCTCTGGCGTATGTTGAGCTCTTTCTACGTAAAAATATACTAGAGCTCCTATGGTTTGTGAATCTCGCACTTCTCTCCATATAAGTAGTGCCTCAAATCTTTAGGGCAAAACTATTGCCACGAGCCCAAGCTCATGGGCGGGGATATCGAATTTTATATTCCCTTAATTGTCTTGATGCGTACGCGATTACCTTGCTGTGCTGTATAAGAAGCACCCTAATTCTTTATCCGAAGCATCATTACAATTCACAAAATCTCCTTTTTCCATCCGGCAATGCCAACATAGGAGCCGTCACCAACCTTTGCTTTAGTTCTTAAAAGCTTTTCTTGCATTTCTCTGTCCATTCAAACTTCTCCGTCTTACGAGTAAGCTGCGTTAAAGGGGCTACTATCTTTACAAACTTGAACGAGCCTCCGGTAGTGACCGGCCAATCCTACCTCTGGTAGTTTCCCTAACCATGGTTATCAATTCCTCAGCGATCATCTCTTCAGTCTTGTTAGGATCCTCCACGAGGTCCTTCTCAACAACAATCCCTTCTGGGACAACATCCTCAACCGCTACATCCTCAATATGAATATCATCCGGTCCCTCATTAGGGTGTTCCATTGGATACACAATCCGATCCCCAATTAGTAATAAAACATCATCGCGTTGTTGCTCCTCAACCTCAGGGTTCGGAGTCCCGCTACCATATACGATAATGAACTACGCTTCTATCACGATATTTATAAGGGTTCCCATAAGGGTTTTTACTGTCAGTACTACGTTAGGTAGCCTGACTATGAACTTGGCAAGAGTTCTTATTATCTTAGTGAACTTATTATCTTAACGTCACATCATCTCTGAGGTTTATAATGCTTAGCTCTGATACCATTTCTGTAACACCCCCAAATCCGGGGTAGGGGATCCGGGTTGTCACGAGTTCCATTTCCCTTAATAACACCCAATCTTAATAAATAATCAACTATTCTGTACTGTGACCCCACCATAAACACACACACCACAAGTTATAGTCTCAGAGATGAATATCCAAAAATAATCATAAGTCGTTTTATTCCACAATTATATGCCAATACACCTTAAAAGGGTTTCTGAATAAATTTACATTTCTTTTCCATTATTACAATTCATAAATATACATAAATCTGGTTCTTCAATAGTTGAAAACCTAGCCTATTGGTAGCTCCTACCTCACCTACGGCGGCATCAACGCTTCCAGAAAACTGCGGAACATTTTCTAACCGCTTGCGAATTGGAAGCTTGTTCCTGTTCATCTTGTCTAGCTGATGTTGTGTGATGAAGAAGAAAGCAAGGGTGAGCAACAAGCCCACCAAAATAATATGTATAATGATTTATAATATATGATCATTCTCATAGTACTCATGAAAGTCTTGGTCAAGAAGAAATAAACCAAGTTGATATCTTAACGCGACCAAGTCACAAAATATTCAGTATATATACATATATACTTTTCACAATCTTTGAAATCCTCTGACATGTATAATATACACAGAGTTCCAGTTTATAACTGTATAAAAATATCGTTGCAAGGTGATCTCATATATCCAACCTTGTCTCAACGTTTTTCTGAAAATCTTTGTCATGCATAAGATAATCATTAACTAGATATAAGTTTAAAAGATGAAGTTACAAGATACTCCAATATACTTATATCTTTTCCGAATACTACTTGAACTACCACCGTTCAAGTTATAATTAGTTTCAAAAGTTCATCACACTGATGAGACTACAAGATAAGACTGGAATATATTCAATCTTTGAAATATCATTAAATAATATGAAGTTATGATATACTTCAGTAAGTCCCGATATATATATCCACATATATATCTCTTTATACATTTCCTGAAAACCTTTGTCATGTAAAGTATGAACCGAGTTTGTAACATCCAATGAATTTTTGGAAAGGAAAAGAATTGTGGCATAAACCCGGTATCTTGCTGATCAGGCAAAGATACCAATAAGTAACCTTTTCTACTAGTAGATGGACGAATTCCCCACTGGTCATCACCTTGGTCGCAATAGGACCTTATGCTGGACTGCCACTCAGCCACTTACGCATTTGATGGACTCCCATTGAGCCACTTACACTTTCATGGACGCCCACTGAGCCCATGTTGCTTATGCCGACTCGATAGATGGACTTACTTCCCGAACGTTGGGTAAGTAATCAATTTATTTACCAAAACAGCAACCTTGTTGCGAATATAAAATACACCACAGAGCCGGATCCCTCCAGTTTTGAGCGAGTATTTAAATCCCCTTTAAAAGGAAGATCTTAAATATAAAAAAAATGAGTTTTGGGATCCGCTCTAACTTTTAAAAATCATTTTAAAGACTCGAAAACACTTTAAAGAGTGTTTGGAGTAATGCTGATTTAATAAAGTAAATCAGTCCCAATATATTAGAAAATATCTGAATATTATTATTTAAATAACATTCCCATAAAGAATAATCTTTATAAAAATAATTGAAGTAGAAGTTGTAAAAATTATACTTGAAATGAATAGTAAATAACCAAATATATACTTATACGAAAGCAATATCTTTATTTGAATAATCAAAAGTAAGTTTGATTATCGACACATTATTATTTAATAAAATAAAGAATATTATTCAGTAAATAATTGGAGTCATAGGTCCTCAAATGAATATTCAAATAATATTCATTAAATAATATAAACTGAGTCATAAGTCCTCGAATGAATATTCAAGTAATATTCATTAAATAATATAAACATATCGAATAAACCTTATTCGATTAATAGTTTTGAAAACTATATCAATATATATATATAAATATAAATATATATATATATATCATATACTCGGGAACATCTACTCCCGGTTTTTAGAAAAGGGTTCACCTTTGGGTTCCCTATACTCAGGGTATACGCAACTACTGCTTATCTCTAGCATAGGTATTATGCAATTAATAAGCATTTAAACCAACAGATATATAAATCAAGAATATGAAACAGGCATGCATATATACCATATCACATGCTACAATATATCGCAAGAATTTGCTAATAACAAATATGCATTTATCACAAGGTCATGCATATACACATATACATCACAACAACAGTTATACGGGTAGAAAACTTGCTTGAGCGACTGGGGGTTATAAATGGCTTAGGGCGAGTATGGTAACCTATAAACAACATATAAGTTGGAATTAAACCAAAGTCACTTGTAAATCTATACTTTAACCAAATTAGACTCTAACGCTTGCTTTGCGCTTACTGATTCTCTTAAGTCGCTCGAGTACCCTCGGCTCCACCATTTTTAATAAATTAACCGTTATGAATTTTAAGGCGATTCTTTCGCGAGTACTCTACCAACTGCCTAATCCACTTTACATAATTGTTTCATACCCCAATTTGTCCTTTAAGTTCTTTAACCTATGTTTCAAAGTAAGGCGAGGGGTAATGGTTCGTTCGCGAAACGTCGTTACTTAAAACGGACGTTTCTCCTAAACCGTACATCGGAATCAAACGAACCACATATCAAAATGAAGCTCGTAACATGAACTATCTAATCATGGCAATGGTCAAAACCTAGCAGGGAGTTCTCGGGTCCTAATGTTATGAAAAAAAGCAGTCTAAAGTAAATCGGACATTATGACGGCTATATTTACGCGATTTCCCAAATTTAAAACACTCCAATTTAACCCACAATCAATCCACAATCACAACCCAATAAAAACTCCATCCATACTACATCATAACAGCCCCAACAACTCAACATCAACAATTTATACTTATTCTTAAACTTGAATTTAACTACACTTAAGTTCATTAATCAACAATCCAAGAACTACCACTCCAAAAACTTCACAAAATCAACTAATCTCTACATTTACAACTAGCAAACCTCTCATGAATTATAACAACAAACTAAACCTAATTACTCAAATAAAGTTAGGGTTTGGAGGGGTTATACCTTCCTTGGAGAGTGGAGAATCAAGAGAATGGCTTGGAATCACCCTTAAAGTCCTTATCCAAGCTTAATCTAAACAAAACTTCAAGAACAAAAAAATTTAGTTCTTGAAAAACACTATTCACCATCTTCTTCCATGATTTTTAGGTAGAGATTATGGATGATTTAGGAGCTCAAACTTATAGGATATTCATTACTATGCATAAGGAGTCTTAGATAATTACCTTGTAATTTAACAAAGCTTGGAACTATGATTTTGACTTTCTTGCTTTGGAAAAGAAGAAGAAGCCGAGAGCAAAGTGAAGAAAATGAAATAATCTTTGTGTTTTGGGTGAAATGATTGTTGGTTGGTTGTTTTTAGCTTGATTTTGGTTAATTACCTTTTTAACCATGAACTTTGTGTGGTTTTAAATCAACCACACCTTCTTCCCCCTTATGTCATGCTTATGTCACCTTGTTATGTCATCATCCCTTACTTGCCCTCTTTTCATTGGTTTGATGACATCATCTCCTCTAATCTCTTTGATTAGCTTTTAATTATTTGGCTAATGACCGCTGATCTGTTATACGGTTCGCTTAACTTTCGTTTTCGTTTATCGTTTGAGGGATCATACCCGGGATCTTATTACTTAGGTTTCCTTAACCTTTCTCAATACATTATTTTCCTTTTTATGATCCTCTCTTATAATCCTTGAATTTAAATCCTTTTTATTCTGTTACCTTATATTCAATTCTTTCGATATCTGGTGGATTTCCGGGAAAATCAAAGTGTTCGGATTTGGATTCTGGCGATATTTACATACACTTATATACCACATAGAGTACTAATAATATCCCAGAAGATCAATAAAAGAACCCCTATATAGTGTGGCATGAAAAGTTTTCTTATTCAGCAAAACACTATTCATAAGGGTTTCAAAAATTCCAAAAATTGGGGTTATTACACATAAGGTATCCACAATAATTATTCACGTCACCACATCCGTATTCTGAATAACATATTTTACAGACAAATCATAAGCTCTCATTCTTGGAGACGTATTCCTTATTAGAGTAGATTCTCTTGGCTCTTAGTGGATCTTTCACTGGGGCTAGTGATTGCAATCCATATGCCCTGGTCTCCTTCCCGTGTATAAGAGGTAGCTGGAACTTTGTCCGCTTGGTTCATAATACGTTGATTTGTTTGAAAAAACTTTTGCAAAGAACGACGGTATAACAAAATAACTAGAAGAATTCATAATTCAATAAAGTTGAAGTTGAAAAAAAGAAGAAATAATGATTTGGATATGTATGAGAAAACCACATTGGTACTTAAGATGGCCAGTCTTTCATACCATATGGCATACAACACATGATTAGGTGGCGTCCCACCCGACTCTTCATCATTCTGACAAAGTGTCTCACCATAACACTGTTTGTCCCAATCAGAAAGCAAAACTTGAGGAAACAATTAAATTTGAAAGGAATGCAATATCCTCCTTTTTGATATCATCATAAGGAGTTTATTAAGAAAAGAAGTTCATACATTTTTGAGGAATTAAAAAGGAATATACACTGTAGTATTGAGGACAAGAATGATACCATTGGTCACCATCCACATTTCACTTGTATTCATCTTTCAAACTTGTTCGATTATATCCCAATTGCGTCATATAACAACTTTAGAAGGTACGCTGAAATACCTTTTCAAATTAAGCATTAAGGTAGATTCTTACTTGCTAAGTCTTGCATCTGTAACATCACGCCTACACATATAATATTTTAATAATTCGATCATAATGGCGTTCTTACCAGATAACCTTGGGTGTCCTCCTTTTTAATTTAGAATAACCATGAATCATTCAACATAGCGATCCTTTTGTTAATAATATTTCTCTTTTGGAAATCTTCTCAATCTCCTTCAGTCATACTCAGGCTTCTGTTAGATCAATGAATTCTTTGAACTTTGATAGTCCTAGTAATTGGATGAGTAATTGCTCCATACGCTGATTCTGTTGTTAATCTTATCAAACAATATTTATACTTTTCTGTTAGGAATAATCAACTTCTTCATAATCGCGGATCACTTTATTCTCTGAATTAATAATACCAAGTCTAAAATAAATATCCTTCCAGGTAAACTGGGTCTTTTAACAAACAATAAACTCAAGTAGTAACTTGACAACCAGTGTTTAAAACTTATTTTATTCAAAAAGGCTTTTAGAAATTTTGTAAGGAAAAATCTTTTTCGAAAACTTATTTAAAAATTTTGAAAATCACAAACCCGGTTGTCCTTACTATATGAGTTGGTTGTTGTCCTTCCTTCTTATAACAAGGTACCAAATTAAAGAAACGATCACATAAAGATCCATTTACTTCAATCTACCCTCTCTCCTTTATTGGGTCCATTTGCCTTCCTTAATCGACGAAAATTTCAGTTGTCGTTGCATGCTATCTTATTCGTAGTTTCACATTAAGCTTCCATACTGGTAATACTCCCGTTATCAACTATACAATCGTTAAGTGCAACAGACTATCCAATAGTCAACAAGGCGGCTAATGTCACATCACCTTATTAAAATATATATCACATCATCATAACACCATTATCTAACTTCAAGAAATCTCCAGATCCATAATCTCCTCTAACTCTCTTTTTTCAATACTTATCTAATCCATTCCACAAGCTAGCCATGGGTGGCCTAATTACTAATGGCTTCTTTTAACCTGATAACAACTATCCTCCTGAACACTTGAATCTTCTTTCTAAACTTCTTCTCACCTTTATTTATATCTCAAGTACCCACCATTTACAGTAGCTCTCAAATCCATCCTCGTAGGTACTGTTGCGTCATAGGACAAGTTTTAAACCGAGGGTATAGAACAAGATGTAGGGTAAACTAAAGAGATACACTCACAGCCAAATGTCCAGTAAAACAAGAATAAACAGATGAAGGTTCTTAAATAGGTAGTCTCGTATCAAGAGGTGGTAGAATAACGTAGAATAGCTTAAAGATATGCAACTGTCATAACAGAAGATAGTACTGTTAATACTGATGGAGGAATAAGGTGCAAATCAAATCCGAGAGAAGATAACGATCCTTGAACGGAAAGCTCCAAACGATCGGATGATACAGGGAAATCAGGATCTGCCATTGCCGTTGTCTGGAAATCACGTCGCAAGCTAAGAATCCCGAATTACAACACGAACCGTGCCGGAGACCTACTATATAGTCACACTCATCCTCACGATGTCATATCTTTCTATTTCCTAACCCTAATCCTAACCCTCTACCCAATCCCGACAATCTAGGCTTGTTTCGGTGACTTATAACCTGTAGCTCTGATACCAACCTGTGGCGCCCTCCAAACCCGGGTCAGAAGTTTGGGGTCCACAACACATACACAATATATAAACCTGTATAAGAAATATAATTTGCAATGACCCTGCTTTACATAACCACGGATCGCAATAGGTTAAAGTATGAAAACAAGCCACAACCTTAACTTTTATTACAACGTACCAAATCCCAACTAATTTAACTTACAACTGATAATAAAATTATTCTTACAATCTTACTATCTCACTACCGCAATAAGCTCCAGCTAGCTCAATCCAACTCAATCTGGAATCTTAGCTCGCACATTGAACTGGGAAACCTCGCTATTAACTGTATCCTTCTTAACTGTAGAATACATAAAAGATTCGCAAGAGTGAGCTAACTAGCTCAACAAATCACAATGACAATAATTGGGGTTAATTAATGATCAAACGAGATGATTCAGAGGAATCAAGTTTATTGCTAGACAATCATTAGTATTGGATATTCATTTTAAATTTTAAAACTAAGGTTAGGCTGCTGATCAGTCACGCACTAACCCCGAGCAAAGCACGCAATACTGCTCTAATTAATGGGTCCAAGGCACACATTGGCCTAACTTGACCATTGATATTGTCTGACCACGAATCTGGTCCACATAAAAAAACTATCCAATTCTAAAGCAGTTTAATATGATAAACAATATAATTCGATAATACAAGATTATAATCAATGATGATTAAACACTTAAATAAAAACGTAAGGAAACTCATGGATATTTGAAGGGTATATCAGGGTATGTACGAGAAACGATTTTCAGCCTGTAAAAGGATCAGGTTTTAGACAAATAATGATTTTTTCAAGGTATAGTTCTTTGATGTTATAAAGAATGGTTGGAGTATAAAAGTGTTTGTGTTTTCAAACAATTTTGTTCCAGTGTTTGGTGTTTGGTAGTTATACATTTGGGGAGTAGTATCATATTTGTGTGATTTGGTATCTGATGATCAACAAAGGATGGTTTACAAAGAATAAGGCTTACGGCTCAAGATCAAGAAAAATCAGGGTTCAAGGGTAAATAGTTTAAAGCACTTGCAATATAAAACATGAGTTATTTTGAATAATAGCGACATGTTATGAAATAGTTCGAAAATATTTGCGATATATCTTGAAGAAAAGTTCAGAAGTACTTGCCTTACAGGGCTTTACAACTATTACTGATCGACTCTGAGCCAACTCTGCCGCTCAGGCTCTAACGTCGAACCACTAAACCACATTAGATTCGACTTCGACACTCAGGTTTTTCTGTTGAAACTCTACTGAGCTCGTTGACTGACTACTAGGTCATTTTTTAGTCCAACGTCCACTTTCGGTTTCCCGACTAGAACCTACAGGGGAGAAATACTCTATGTTAGACAATCAGTTATGCTTGACATATCCTCGCTAACCACCTACCCATACGATAGCATATTCCGACTCGTAATCATTCATATTATAATAACACAAACAACAATTAGGGTTCACGTTCTCGAAATCGGTTCAGTGTTGGTTTTTAGAAAATACGTATACTCGTCATTTTACGAAATTAGGGTTACTGAGTTTTGGACAGAACATTCACCACAACATACAATCAAGTTCGTTTAATGTATAAGTATATATATTCACTCGACGTCCCGATAATTATCGGATACACTCCCGTATTTTCGTAGTTTGATTTCCCAGAAATCGGACAGCATCTGTTTTATTTATCGGACTACCCGTCGAAACAATTCGACGTCACAATGAATAGACAATCCAACAATTAATCCAATAACCACAAATTCCCAATCACTGATTCAATCCAAATATTAATCATTAACTATTCTTCACACTTTTATGTTTTTATTCTTATTTTACATTTTTAATTCGTAGGACTCAGAAATGATTCATCACCACCCACCGTCCGCTCGTGAAAGTCATCGCGGGCTGCGGCAAAATTCCGCGGGTACCCGATTAATTCCCCGGGTTTCCAACACGAAACTTCGCCGATCAATTCAATTAAATTCCCGCATGACAGAGATAACATCACGAATATTGACTCAAATAATTCCTGCAATTAAAAGGAATTAAATCAAAATTTATAACATCCAACCCAACTGCACAAGAGGCCCAACACTGTCAGGCCCAAAATAACAGGGCCGAAAGTTCAGCCTTGCAAAACAACAGGAGAAGACAGAAGCAGAATTACGGCGCAACACGGCCAAACACGGCCACCGCCGCACACCCACAACACACACTAACACACGCACACCACGCACACACACGTACACATACATACACACAACCGTATATATATATATGCATGCTTATAATCTGAAAGCAGGGAAGAATCGAAGGAATCACCGGCAAAATCCGATCGGAAGTCACCGGAAAACCAGAACCCGAGGAAGGAAATTGGGGGAATAGAGAGAAAAGAAAGAAGGATAGGGAAGAGAAGAAACAGAGAGGAGAGATGGAGAGATTTCGAGAATGAAAACGAGGTACCCGAGAGATTAGACTCGGAGGAATAAGAAAATGGATGCTTTAATCTTTTAATTTCTGCTGCTATGCCACGTATCTATAATTCCTGACACATGTTAGAAAATAAACACGTAACCCTTGGGATAATTACACAGATTCTGAAGCCCGAAGTTTGAAATTAATGAACCGAGCTACTCTTAAAACAAATTTAGAAAATTCTGAAAATATTTTTAAAATGTTAGAAATATCCCGAAGTTTATAAAAACATAAATTTTGTAATTTTAAAATAATTTCTGAAACGCAAATTATACCCTCTTTTAACAAATAAACGAATCAACGCGCGGGTGAAATAAATCCCGAAAATTTCCCAAATAATTTCAAAATTCTCGAAATATTCCAAACTTAAATAAATATGAGTTTCATAATTCTTGAAGAATTCTGGAATTAAATACATATTTTACAATTAAATGTAATCAGAAAATCATACAGGGTTAAATAATTGATACAATATTGATATCTAAATTTTGTAAAATCCCAAAAATAATTATTGAAATTATAAAATTGTAAAACTAATTTTAGAGACAATTCAAATATTTACGGATTTAAAACTGTAATAAAATCACCTTTAAAAATAAAAATGAACAATATAACTAAAATTTTCACTACACATTCTAATCCTTTACACCAGTAAATCACAGACAAATAGTATATATCAACACACTGCTGCCAAAACCAAGACACATATTTTATTTAATTAATACTTCCACAATTACATATTTAAATAATTCAAAAATACACGAGTCATTATATTTAGAAGCAATAAGAGCATAATGATACTTATGATATGATTAAGCACCTTCAAAGGATGTTTGAAGGATAGGCTCGTCAGAAAGATTTGAAAATAATAAGGCACCATACTTCGCATTAATGGAAGAATGATATCCGGTTGGACCACATATTTTAAAGATGATAGGTATATTTACCTTGATATTTTGGGTTTCAAGAATAGTCTAGAGACTCAGCTTGATTTGATCAAACAATCTTTGAACAACTTTTATTCTTAGTTTGTTAAGAACAAAAGGAATGAGATAGACTAAACACTCACCGAGTTGTTAAGCATGTTTAGAACTGCTGAAAATAACACAGTAAAGGCATGAATTATGTCCATATTGATGATGTACCCATAGAATGTAAATGGGAAAGAAAAGTGGACAGGCAAGCTGAAGATTTGATCTTATTCGGTGCCAAACCAAAGTCCAATCCCAAAGGGCTTTTGAAGACTTATAGTGGTGTTGCTAAAGGAGATGATTGTCATTTTTGTGGAAATAACTGGATGATTGGAAGTTAAATTATTGAACTTGTTTGGAAGATCTAAAGAAGAAGACTAGCAATGGTCAAGCTTCAGGTATCCGGTTAGAATTGGAGCAAAAGTTGTTGCTCTAGTTGAAGGAACTCGATACCTAATTTTGCTCATATAGGCGAGATTGAGAACTTGATAAATTGTTATTACGTACCTGCCTTAATTAAATAAACAATAGTTGTTTATTCTATTTTAATGATAAGGCTTATAATGTTGCACAATTAGTTAACAATTTATATGTTCTAATATGACTCAAATCAAACATTACCTCTACCATTGTCGTTAAGCCATATTAATGAGAAACGCATTTCTGAGTTACATATAGATGGATACTTGGATAAGTTTGATTTTGAATCATACGGAAGATGCAAACTTTGTCTCATTGGCAAAATGACTAAAGCTTCTTTTACCTAATCAGGTGAAAGGGCCACCGCATGATTAGGACTTATACGTAATGATGTATGTGGTCGAATGTGTATGATGGCAAGGGGTGGCTTATACTACTTCATAACATTTACTGATGATTTCAGTAGATATTGATATGTGTTTCTTATGAAGAATAAATCTGATTCTTTTGAAATGTTCAAAGAATATAAGGCTGAAGTAGAAAAGCAAACAGAGGAAAGTATAAAAGTTCTACGATCAGATCGTGGAGGAGAATACTTAAGCCTCAATTTCAAGAGTTTCTTGAAGGAGTGTAATAGTGTATCATAACTTACTCCTTCTGGAACACCTCAATAGAATATAGATTCTGAGAGGAGAAATCGTACCTTGTTGGACATAGTGCGATCGAAGATGAGTCAAGCGGATCTTCCATTCAGTTTCTGGGGTTATGCTCTAGAAACTGCTGTATATACACTTAACCAAGTTTCGACTAAAGCGGTTCAAAATACTCCGTATGAGATATAGAGTGACAAATGTCATAGAATGTCATTTATGAAAATTTGGGGACGTGAAGCGTTTGTAAAATGTTTAGCCTCTGACAAGCTTGGACCAAAATTAGATAGATACTATTTTGTGGGATACCCAAGTGAGACTAGGATATAGTTTTTATAATCCTTCCGAGAACAAAGTTTTTGTTGCTCGGGCCGCTGTATTTCTTGAGGGAGATGTAACGACTGAGAAAATTACGCTTGTATTATATCATAATAAAGAAAAATTATGTGTATTATTATGTGATTAATATGTTGAGTCGTAAAATCCTAATTGCTATGTGCTACGTGTTGTCTGTTTTAATCCGAATGTGATTTGGATATTTATTGAGTATTTTATCGTAAGATATATGTTTTATATCAAAGCCCGTACAACTTAAACAGTGTTTTAAAAGCCCGTATTTTAAACAAAAATAATGGCCCTATTTTTCCAAGAACGACCTATACCATATCGCTATTCTGAACCCCTAGACGTTTTACAAATTTACCTTTTCGGCGAAAAATGACTTTTCCGGACCCCTTCGGTTACCAAAAGCCCCAAAAAAATCACATTTTTATTTTTATATGATTATGAAATTATCATACATCATTTTTCTTTGCATTTTTGTAATATTCACAATTTTTCGGAATTTTTAGCATTTATTTTATATTTATTGGATATTTAAAAATTCATAATTAATACCCAAAAATTATAAAAATTGGGGCCAAATATTTTTATTAGATGTGTAATTAGCCCCTTAATTTTATTTAGAGGTATTATTTTCAGTACTATAAATAGCTGAATTTAATTAATTTTTAGTTAATTAATTATTAAAAATCAGTTTAATTAAATTAGATAGTGTTGGTGACAATTGTGTTCTTGGAGGAGGGAGAAGATCAATCCATGATTTTGGGAGATTTACTAATTTACTGAAAAAGCTCGAGTAACCAATACAATCCTTGTGAAGAGACGAATCTATTGATACTAATACCAACAACTGAGGTTTGTTTAATCATAAAATTGATTTTTATGTTCTTCATATGAATTTCGCTTTTTGATTTTGAAGAATCGTTTGATTGTATGGTTGATTCAGTTAGTTTTGTTGTAGTCTCAGGAGTGATTGGGTATTTGTACTTTGATTTTATAACCCTCGGATCGATATGTCGAGTTCTTGGGTTTTAGTATTTTGATTCGTTTTTTTAGATTTATAGATGTTCTTGCTTGTGTTTGATGTTAGGAAGTGATTATAGAACTCTGTAGGTTTAATTTGGCATAAGAATCGTGTTGTTTGGTTCCGGATTGAGCAAAAACAATTTCGCCGGAATTCTGGATTGAAGCTCGCCGGTGTTCATGACGTTTCTAGCCGGAGAAGAAGATGGAAGCAACGGGGATGGAGGAGGATGGTGGAGTTGTGTTCCTGGAAGGCTGGGAAATGAAAACCCCCAGTTAATCTTGTCGTTGCATCGCCGTATTAGCCAGATTGAGTCACCGGAAAACCCACCGACGTCGTTGCCGGTGGGGCTGTTCGTCCTGACCCGAAAACCCGGGTTTCAACCCGTTTTCCTGAAATTGTTGACCGGGTTTTGATTTTCAAAACCTTGAAAATGTTTCCTGAAAACTGTTTTAGCATTTTTATTATTTATTCTTATTTTATGAAATTAAAAATCAGTTTTAATAAATTCTAAAAATCAAATAAAAATTAGATTTAAATTCTGAAAATTATTATTAATAATTTCTAAATTATTTTATTAATTTAGAAATTCAAAATTAGTTAATTAATTAATTACTTAATTATTTATCTGATTATTTATTAGTTATTTATTAATTAATAATTAGGTAATAAATTAATAAATAAGGATTAAAATAATTGAATAATATGATTAAAGATCCGATAATTAATTTAATAATATGTGTAAGTGAACGATGAGTTAAATTATTATTATTCGAGCGATAATTATTTATTTGAAGAGTCTCGTAATAATTATTCGTAACGAATAATTAAATATAAATGATTAATTAATCGTATAAATTATAATAATAACAGTAATAATTCGATAATTATACGAGGATTGCGAGTAGCTCGTATTTATACGAGTAGTTGATCGTTGAGTTGTTTTATGGTGTGTAATAATTATTTATTCGATAAATAGCGTAACAGTTAGTTGTATCGATTATTTATTTGTAAATAATCGATCTAATCGCGTAAGTAATAATAATTTGTAAATAATTGTAATAAATTGTAATTAATTCTTATAATTAGGGATTAATTATTTTAAAATATAATAATTATTAAATAATTATTTAAAAATATAATTAAGGATTATTTACTTATAATTAATTATTAATTGATTAAATCTTGTTTAATTCTTAATAATTAAACCGTTAGTCCGATTTGAATGAAACGAAGACCCCTAGAGTCAGAAAAATGAAACGAATCCAATAAAAATAATTGTAAATAATAATTTCTTCCGAATGAGAGTTATCCTGTGTTAGTTAATTGTTTATAGGCCCTAATATGGGTAGAATCAAGTCAAATAAATCCAGAAAAATTATAAATAAAATCAAATATAGTTAGTTAATACAGGTATGAGTCTAGTATCGATTGTAAAAGTAATTATGAGGTTAAAATCAATTATGTACCTTATGTGCTATGTGCTTTACATGATTATAGGAACCCTATGTGCTATATAATTATATGTGTATACGTGAGTCAGATAGAAACGTATGGGTAGATTATTAGGATTACGTGGTATCAATTCGACATACGTGTATGTAGTAAGTTATCTAAACGACTATCTTTCTATGATAGATCCAATATCAGCAAGGCAGATCAATCAGGAGACAGAAGGCGGCGAGTTGAACCAGGTTAAGTATGCGCAAGGCAAGTTTTTCCCCAATTCTAAGTTCAGAATAGTGAAATATACCCCACTTTCCATATCAATTACACATTGATAATTCTTGTTCATATACACTGATACACAATTATTGATTGTTGTTTCTATTTCATTTCGATTCTTGATTTCTCCCAATTTAGTGAATCCTCTATTCATATTCTAATATTTTCACCCTTGTTACATATATTATGATATATCCTGATGTTGGGATACATCGAAAACATTTCGATTGTTCCGGATGCTCAGCTTTGGACTGGATGGTTTCGATACGGATTGGGTTTTACCCAAACCATTAATTAATAGACCGTAGTTGCCTGAGTACTCCCTATGTTGGTTAGGTCTATGCAGATGGGTATAGATCTGCACTGTATCCTGACTGATCAGCAGGTTATAGTGCATAGTTTATTCTTGTTTCCAGTCTCATTCATTTGGCACTCGCTAGTTATGTCAATTTATTATTCCATACAGATACAAATGGTTGTTCAAACCATTAGAATTCGATTCATTTATTTTCTCTTGATACTACATATATTGTTGCAGGCTTGTTGAGCAATTTTGGCTCACCCCTTTTATTTTTATTCCTATTGTTTTTCAGTCAAGGTAGAGAATGAAACCCATCAGAACCCGCATAGTCAAGAAGCGAGTCATGCAGCGGGACCCTCTTATACCAAGGGTGTTGGTCCCTATCCCAGAAGAGAACTTTGAGTTACCATATCAGGTGTAACAGGATAAGTAGTAGTGTTGGTTTGAATAAAAGTTGTTTGATGAGAAATGTAGATAGAATGAAGTTTTGTAACAAAGAGAGTTCTTGAAACAAATTATTTTTAAACTGGTTTGTAATAAAGTTAGTGTGTCATTCTTGTTTTCAACTCTTAACCTTAAAAGATCCTGAGTAGCAGTAGTTTGAGGTAATTATTATATTTATATTCCGCTTGTGCAGGTTTAGTGAGTAGTTAAGATTAATAATGCCCCAAATCTATATCCCGATTTGGAGGGTGTTAGAGTTGGCATCAGAGCTTAGGTTTTGACCCTTGAAAACAAGAACATTAGAGTTAAGATAAGATAAGAAGATCATATAAGAAAGGAGTAACAATGTTAGGGTTGTTTGTTTATGTGATTAGGAGTTATGAGTTTTAGGATTGTGATTTGATTGTTCTTGTATTATTATTGTTATGTATATTAGATGGCTTCTTCGGCGTCATCTGCGGAGCAGACCAAGTCAGACCCAGTGGCAGCACCAGCACTAGCACCAATATCGATGCAGGCATTTCCTCCATTACCACCACCTCCACCATTGCCACATGGACCCGCACCAGAGCAGATGCCGGTACCCCCTGCACCAGAGATACCGGACTTTGTTGATTATTTCCCTTACTTTGAGCCGGAGATACCTGATTTTCCACCATTAAAGTTCCTGATGTTTGATGTTCCTGATATGGTTGACATTCCACAGTGGGAGGACTTATAGCCACAGGTTCCCGTGCCACAGCCTGAGATTCCAGAGATTCCCCAGATGGAGCCAGAGTTAGAGCCACCTGTATATGCACCCCAGGAGCAGCCTGTTTTATTTCCTGCACCGCTAGCTATCTATGCCCCTGTGCCCGGGGTATACCAGTTCCCGCAGCCAGAGTTTATGGATGAGGTAGTTGTGGATCAGCCATTACCATTGCCTTCTCGAGTTTCCCGTACACATCTTCGCGAGCCTCGCACGGTTTCATATCAGCGGTACTAGTCAGAGAGAGAGGAGAGGGTCAGATGGCAGGATCAGTGTAGGGAGATTCTTGGGTTGTTTGAGACCCATGAGGACGGTCCAGTTCGAACACTTCGACCAGACTACATATTGAGAGAGAGACTACACCAGATCCATAGGGCTGGTTCTCAAGAGCTAACTGATTTGAGGCAGCATGACATGCGTGTAGAGGTAGCATATCGCAGGGCGATGAGGCTTACAGAGGCAGTGTTAGAGGCTTTGCAGGAGGAGCTGAGCCGTGTGCCACCTGGATTCTGATCTCAGCAGACAGTGGAGTGTTGTATCTTGTATATTATATGTAGATAGATGCAGCGTAGTATTGTATGACTAGTTTGTATGAGTGTAGCTACTAGTTTTGACTGATAGTAGTAGCAGGATGACTGACATATTATAGACTTTTGTATCAAGCATTGACACCTGCAGCTGGTGTCCTACCTATATATATAAGATGAACCTTTTCACGTTTTCTTTATTTTATTTTTCCAGTCATTTAAACATTTACATTTATTTTACTGTTTTACCGTTGTATATTTTAAAATGTTATTTTTATTTACAATTTACAATCATGTTGTACCCTTTATGTTTACAAAATTTTTTAAATTATTTTAAAATGATTTATTTAAACATCGCACTGTTTTTACTCACTTATTTTAGATATTTAATAAATTGTTTTCTTCCCCATATCAACTGTTTTAATGCTGTTTTAATATTATAAAGACTGTTTCTATTCCATATTACTTGTTTAGTAAATTGTTATTAAAAGAACCAATTATTTTATTACCAGAAATATGGCACCTAAAAGAAAAGTGAGACCTAACTCATCTAACGGAAATACCGAGGGTCAGAATGATAACAATCATATGGATCAGATGTTTCATCTTATGCAACAGCAGATGCTGATGATGCAGCAACAGATGCAGCAACAACAACAACTGTTTCAGCAACAAATGCTACAGCAAGCCTGCTCATCCAGAACATCAAGTACCACCAGCAGCACCTGTAGTTACTTTCAAGCAATTTCAGTTGGTAAAACCTTCGAAATTTGCCAGTTTCGCAAATCCTACAAAGGCAAGAGCTTGGCTGAAAGAGATGGAAAAAGCTTTTGCGTTGGTTAAAGTTGAGGAAGAACAGAAGATGGATTTTGCCAGCTACTTTCTGAAAGGCGAAGCAAATTACTGGTGGGAATCAAAGAAAGCTTTGGAAGGAGAAGGTGTGGTGACCCGGGATAGATTCACTGATCTTTTCCTGGAGAAATATTTTCCTCGCTACATGAAGAATCAGATGGAGATTAAGTTCCTGGAATTGAAGCAAGACAACTTATCGGTCGCGGATTGTGAAACCAAGTTCACTGAATTGGCCAGATTTGTTCCTGAGCAGGTGGATACGGATGAAAAGAAAGCCAAGAGGTTTCAGCAGGGACTGAAGCCATGGATTCGTAGCAGGGTAGCAGTATTTGAGCTAACGAATTATACAGGCTAGTTGTTCAGAAGGCCATGATCATTGAAGGTGAGAGTGAAGTAGCTCAGAAAGAGAAGGGACCAGGAAATTCCCAGAACTGTTTCAACAGAAGGCCGAGATTTCATGCCCGGGGAAAAGTAAATGTCAGGAGACCAGAACAGGGCAACCAGAGGACGGGTAACCGACTTCCAACCCCAAATCAGCAGAAACTTATTCGACCTTTTATACCTGATTGCAGAACATGTGGTAAGAAGCATACTAGGATTTGCAATAAGCCAAATGTCATGTGTTTCAAGTGTAAGCAGAAGGGACACTATTCTGGAGAATGTTCGATGGGAAAAACAGAGATCACTTGTTTCCAATGCGGAAGAAAATGACATATCGCCAAGGACTGCAGAGGAGTTGCAATGGCCGCTAGCATTCCAAGGGTTTTAACATTACCTCCGCCACCACTACCACCACAAAATCAGCCCAGGGCAAGGACTTTCAAAATGTCAATGAAGGAAGCTGTACAGAGTCCGAATGTGGTTGCAGGTACGCAATCTATAAATTCTGTAAATGTTCAAGTATTGATTGATTCAGGAGCTACGAGATCTTTTATTTCTGAAGATTTTATTTCTAAGATGGATTGTGAGGTTCAGTGGTTAGATGAAGTGCTAGTCATAAAATTAGCAAATGATGATCAGGTTACAGTAGATCGAGTATGTCCAGGATGTGATATTAAGATAAGAAGATGTCATTTCTCGGTTGACTTGATACCTTTCAGGTTAGGAGAATTTGATGTTATTTTAGGAATGGATTGGCTACCTAGTAATAATGCTCAGATCGATTGCGCAAATAAGAAGGTAAAATTGCAGACCGAAGAAAATACAACGGTAACATTTAAAGGTGAAAAACAAAAGCATAGATTCTTAACAATAATGCAGACGAAACGATTGCTACATCAAGGATGTCAAGCTTACTTAGCCTACGTGTTGGACACAGAAAAAGAAAGCCCGAAGATCGAAGATATTCCTGTAGTTTGTGAGTTTCCAGATGTCTTTCCAAATAAACTTCGAGGACTACCTCTGGATCGAAAAATCGAGTTCACTATTGATTTGGCACCAGGGACTGAACCAATTTCAAAAGCTCCATATCGAATGACACCTGTTGAAATGAAAGAATTAGCAAAGCAATTGCAGGATCTTCTCGACAAAGGAATTATAAGGCCGAGTGTATTCCCATGGGGCGCACCAGTATTGTTCGTGAAAAAGAAGGACGGTAGCATGCGACTATGTATTGATTATCGTGAGCTAAACAAGTTAACTATCAAGAATAAATATCCTTTACCTCGCATTGACGACTTATTTGATCAACTGAAAGGAGCGGCGTGGTTTTCGAAAATTGATTTACGATCAGGCTATCATCAGTTAAAGATCAAGGCAGAAGATATTCCAAAGACTGCGTTCAGAACGAGATACGCACACTACAAATTTCTTGTGATGACATTTGGATTAACTAATGCACCTGCAACATTTATGGATTTGATGAACCGAGTATTCAAGAAGTATCTGGATAAGTTTATCATTGTATTTATTGATGACATCTTGATTTATTCGAAGACTGGAAGAAGAACATGCAGCACACTTAAGAACAACATTGGAGACATTATGAAAGGAACAGCTCTATGCGAAATTTTCAAAATTTGAATTTTGGTTGAAGGTTGTATAATTTCTAGGACACATCATCAGTATTGAAGGAATTCAAGTGGATCCAGCGAAGATTGAAGCTATTCTAAATTGGGAAAGATCAA
Organism: Apium graveolens; assembly: GCF_009905375.1. Classification (NCBI taxonomy): domain Eukaryota; kingdom Viridiplantae; phylum Streptophyta; class Magnoliopsida; order Apiales; family Apiaceae; genus Apium; species Apium graveolens. The sequence goes on from NC_133649.1 coordinate 90,503,309, forward strand.
AGACTCCAACGGAAGTCCGAAGTTTCTTGAGATTAGCAGGTTACTACAGAAGATTTGTTAAGGATTTTGCAAAGATAGTCACCCCATTGACGAAGTTGACACGAAAGAATGAAAAGTTCGAATGGAATGAGAAATGTGAAGCAAGTTTCCAAGAGTTGAAGAATCGATTAGTAACCACACCTGTACTTGTTTTACCTGACGATCAAGGAGATTTTGTCATATACAACAACGCTTCTTATCGAGGATTAGGATGTGTTTTGATGCAACATGGCAACGTGATCGCATATGTTTCTAGACAGTTAAAGCCGCATGAACAGAAATATCTGACGCACGATCTCGAACTAGCAGCAATCGTATTCGCACTAAAACTTTGGAGACACTATCTATACGGCAAAAGATGTGAGATTTATACGGACCATAAAAGCTCGAAGTATATTTTCACGTAGAAGGAACTCAATTTGCGACAGCGACGCGGGCTAGAGTTAATCAAGGATTATGACTGTTTCGATCAATTATCATCCATGCAAAGCTAACGTAGTCGAAAGGAACGATTGAACCTGTTAACATCTTCAGAGGACATAATCAAGGAATTCGATAAACTGGAGATTGAAGTTCGTGTTCCAGAAAGCTCTACTGAAATGATTTATTCCATGACCTTTCAGCCATAATTATTGGAGAAGATAAGAAGGTGTCAGAAAGAAGTAATGTATCATGAAATCGATAATTTAAAAGGAGATGAGATTACCAGTCAGAAGGATGCCAAAAGAATTTTTCGAGTTGCTTCGAGAATCTGGATACCTAATGTACCGAAATTGAAAGCGGAAATTTATAGGACGCTCATAGCTCAAGATATTCGATTCATCCCGGAAGCATAAAGATACAGAGACCTGAAGGAAAACTTTTGGTGGCCAGATATGAAGAAAGAAATAGCGGAATGGGTTAGTAAGTGTTATACATGCCAAAGGGTTAAAGCTGAACATCAACGCCCGAGCGGATTACTACAACCACTAGATATTCCCGAATGGAAATGGGAGCACTTAGCCATGGATTTTGTAGTGGGACTTCCAAGGATGAAAGCAAATCATGATGCAATTTGGGTTATCATTGATCGATTAACGAAGTCAGCACATTTCCTTCCGATCAACGAAAGGTTTTCACTGGACAAGTTATTGCACTTATATCTCAAAGAAATCGTAATGCGTCATGGAGTACCCGTATCTATTGTATCGGATCGAGATCCCCATTTTAATTCAAGATTTTGGAGACAATTCCAAGAATGCCTAGGAACCAAGTTAAACATGAGTACCGCTTATCATCCACAAATGGATGGGCAAAGTGAAAGGACTATCCAAACAATTGAAGATATGCTACGAGTGTGTACAATAGACTTTGAAGGAAATTGGGCCGAACATTTACCGCTAATGGAATTTTCTTACAATAACAGCTATCAAGCGAGTATCGGGATATCACCTTATGAAGGCTTATATGGAAGAAAATGTAGATCACCTACATGTTGGGATGAAGTTGGAGAGCAGTAAAATTCTAGGTCCAGAACTGATTCAGCAGACCAGGGAAAAAGTGGAACTCATCCGAAAGCGACTTGAAGCAGCGCAGAATCGACAACAGTAAATATGCAGATCTATCCAGAAAGGATGTGGACTATCAAGAAGGAGAACATGTACTGCTCAAAGTATCGCCATGGAAGGGATTGACTAGGTTTGGCAATAAGGGCAAATTGAAACCTCGTTATGTCGGACCATTTGAAATTTTGAAGAAAGTCGGAAAGGTTGCGTACAAATTATCTTTACCACCCAATATGCAACATATTCATAATGTATTTCATGTATCTATGCTTAAGAAGTACAACCCTAATACAAGGCATGCAATAGAATATGAGCCAATAGAACTTCAGGAAGATTTGTCATATGTAGAGCAGCCGATAAGAATTCTAGATCGGCAAGAGTGGGTATTAAGGATTAAGTGTGTACCATTAGTGAGAGTTTTGTGGAGAAACCCGGTGGTTGAAGAATCAACCTGGGAGCTCGAGAGTGACAAGTTAGAGAAGTATCCTCAGTTATTTTCATAGCGTGATTCTGAAGACATAATCCTATTAGGGGGGGGGGGAGAATGTAACAACCGAGAAAATTATGCTTGTATTATATCATAATAAAGATAAATTATGTGTATTATTATGTGATTAAATATGTTGAGTCGTAAAAACCTAATTGCTATGTGCTACGTGTTGTCTGTTTTGATCCGAATGTGATTTGGATATTTATTGAGTGTTTTATCGTAAGATATATGTTTTATATCAAAGCCTGTAAAGCTCAAACAGTGTTTTAAAAGCCCGTATTTCAAACAAAAATAATGGCCCTATTTTTCCAAGAACGACCTATACCATATCGCTATTCTGAACCCCTAGACGTTTTATAAATTTACCTTTTCGGCGAAAAACGACTTTTCCGGACCCCTTCGGGTACCCAAAACCCCACAAAAATCACATTTTTATTTTTATATGATCATGAAATTATCATACATCATTTTTCTTTGCATTTTTGTAATATTCACAATTTTTCGGAATTTTTAGCATTTATTTTGTATTTATTGGATATTTAAAAATTCATAATTAATACCCAAAAATTATAAAAATTGGGGCCAAATATTTTTATTAGATGTGTAATTAGCCCCTTAATTTTATTTAGGGGTATTATTTTGAGTACTATAAATAGCTGAATTAATATTAATTTTTAGTTATTTAATTATTAAAAATAAGTTTAATTAAATTAGAAAATGTTGGTGACAATTGTGTTCTTGGAGGAAGGGAGAAGATCAATCCATGATTTTGAGAGATTCACTAATATACTGAAAAAGCTCGAGTAACCGATACAATCCTTGTGAAGAGACGAATCTATTGATACTAATATCAACAACCGAGGTTTGTTTAATCATAAAATCGATTTTTATGTTCTTGATATGAATTTCGCTTTTTGATTTTGAAGAATCGTTTGATTGTTTGGTTGATTCAGTTAGTTTTGTTGTAGTCTCAGGAGTGATTGGGTATTTTTACTTTGATTTTATAACCCCAGGATCGATATGTCGAGTTCTTGGATTTTACTATTTTTGATTCGTTTTTTTTAAGATTTATAGATGTTCTTGCTTGTGTTTGATGTTAGGAAGTGATTATAGAACTCTGTAGCTTTAATTTGGCATAAGAATCGCGTTGTTCGGTTCCGGATTGAGCAAAAACGATTTCGCCAGGATTCTGGATTGAAGCTCGCCGGTGTTCATGGCGGTTCTAGCCGGAGAAGAAGATGGAAGCAACGGGGATGGAGGAGGATGGTGGAGTTGTGTTCCTGGAAGGCTAGGGGAATGAAAACCCCCAGTTAATCTTGTTGTTGCATCGCCGTATTAGCCAGAATGAGTCACCGGAAAACCCACCGGCGTCGTTGCCGGTGGGGCTGTTCGTCCTGACCCGAAAACCTGGGTTTCAACCCGTTTTCCTGAAATTGTTGACCCGGTTTTGATCTTCAAAACCTTGAAAATGTTTCCTGAAAACTGTTTTAGCATTTTTATTATTTATTCTTATTTTATGAAATTAAAAATCAGTTTTAATAAATTCTAAAAATCAAATAAAAATTAGATTTAAATTCTGAAAATTACTATTAATAATTTCTAAATTATTATATTAATTTAGAAATTCCAAATTAGTTATTTAATTAATTATTTAATTATTCATCTAATTATTTATTAGTTATTTATTAATTAATAATTATGTAATTAATTAATAAATAAGGATTAAAAATAATTGAATAATATGATTAAAGATTCGATAATTAGTTTAATAATATGAGTAAGTGAACGATGAGTTAAATTATTATTATTCGAGCGATAGTTATTTATTTGAAGAGTGTCAGTAATAATTATTCGTAATAAATAATTAAATATAAATAATTAATTAATCTTATAAATTATAATAATAACAGTAATAATTCGATAATTATACGAGGATTGCAAGTAGCTCGTATTTATACGAGTAGTTGATCGTTGAGTTAGTTTATGGTGTAAAGAATAATTATTTATTCGATAAATAGCGTAACAGTTAGTTGTATCGATTACTTATTTGTAAATAATCGATCTAATCTCGTAAGTAATAATAATTTGTAAATAATTGTAATAAATTGTAATTAATCATAATAATTAGGGATTAATTATTTTAAAATACAATAATTATTAAATAATTATATAAAAATATAATTAAGGATTATTTAATTATAATTAATTATTTATAGTTACTTATTAATTGATTAAATCTTGTTTAATTCATAATAATTAAACCGTTAGTCCGATTTGAATGAAACGAAGACCCCTAGACTCAGAAAAATGAAACGAATCCAATAAAAATAATTATAAATCATAATTTCTTCTGAAAGAGAGTTATCTTGTGTTAGTTAATTGTTTATAGGCCCCAATATGGGTAGAATCGAGTCAAATAAATCCTGAAAAATTATAAATAAAATCAAATAGGGTTAGTTAATACATGTATGAGTCTAGTATCAATTCTAAAAGTAATTATGAGGTTAAAATCAATTATGTGCCTTATGTGCTAAGTGCTTTACATGAATATAGGAACTCTATGTGCTATATAATTATATGTGTATATACGCGAGTCAGATAGAAATGTATGGGTAGATTATTAGGGTTACGTGGTATCAATTCGAGATACGTGTATGTAGTAAGTTATCTAAACGACTATCTTTCTATGATAGATCTAATATCAGCAAGGCAGATCAATTAGGAGACAGAAGGCGGTGAGTTGAACCAGGTTAAGTACGCGCAAGGCAAGTTTTTCCCCTATTCTAAGTTCAGAATAGTGAAATATACCCCACTTTCCATATCAATTACACATTGATAATTCTTGTTCATATACACTTATACACAATTATTGATTGTTGTTTCTATTTCATTTTGATTCTTGATTTCTCCCAATTTAGTGAATCCTCTATTCATATTCTAATATTTTCACCCTTGTTATATATATTATGATATATCCTGATGTTGGGATACATCGAAAGCATTCTGATTGTTCCGGATGCTCAGCTTTGGACTGGATGGTTACGATACAGACTGAGTTTTACCCAGACCATTAATTAATAGGCCGTAGTTTCCTGAGTACTCCCTATGTTGGTTGGGTCTATGCAGATGTGTATAGACCCGCACTGTATCCTGACTGATCAACAGGTTATAGTGTATATTTAGTTCTTGTTTCCAGTCTCATTCATTTGGCACTCGCCAGTAATGGAAATTTATTATTCCATACAGATACAAATGGTTGTTCAAACCATCAGAATTCAATTCATTTATTTTCTATGATACTACATATATTGTTGCAGGCTTGTTGAGCAATATTGGCTCACCCCCTTTTATTGTTATTCCTATTGTTTTTCGGTTAAGGTAGAGAATGAAACCCATCAGAACCCGCATAGTCAAGAAGCGAGTCAAGCAGCGGGACCCTTCTTATACCAAGGGTGTTGGTCCCTATCCCAGAAAAGAGCTTTGAGTTACCAGATCAGGTATAATAGGATAAGTAATAGTGTTGGTTTGAATAAAAGTTGTTTGATGAGAAATGTAGATAGAATAAAGTTTTGTAACAAAGAGAGTTCTTGAGACAGTTTATTTTTAAACTGGTTTGTTATAAAGTTAGTGTGTCATTCTTGTTTTCAACTCTTAACCTTAAAAGATCCTGAGTAGCAGTAGTTCGGGTTAATTATTATATTTATATTCCACTTGTGCATGTTTAGTGAGTAGTTAAGATTAATAATATCCCAAATCTATACCACGGATTTGGAGGGTGTTAGAGGAGAACTACTATCTAAGAAAATCAGGGGGAGGATAATGCAACTCGATGAAGATCGAGAACCACATGATAACATTGAACCAGAGTTGGAATAAGATCAGGATGTACATCAAAATGTTGAAAGTAATCATGTCCAAGAAACACATGTTATTCGTAGATATAGTAGGATTCACCATGAGCCCGGGAGAAATTATGAATTTCTTTTGACTCAAGATGGTGATGTGATGCTTACAGATAATGATAAGCTTCTCACCTACCAAGATGCTATGAACAGTTCAGACTCCGAGAGATGGCTTGAGGCCATGAAATCCGAGATGGAATCCATGTATCAAAATACAGTATTGACTTCAGTTGATCCACTCGAAGGGGTAAAACCTATAGGATGCAAGTGGGTTTTCAAGAAGAAAACTAACATGGATGGTTAAATACAGACCTATAAGACGCGACTAGTGGAAAAAGTTTCAAACTAATTCATGGTATAGACTATGATGAGACTTTTTCACCGGTTACTATGGTCAAGTATATCAGGATTTTGTTAGCAAGAGTTGCTTACTTTGACTATGAGATTTGGCAAATGGATGTCAAAAATGCTTTTTTATATGGGAGCCTTGAAGAGGATGTATATATGATATACTATGAGGGTTTTTTCGATCCAAAGTTTGCTAAGATAGTTTGTAAGTTGCTTCTATCTATTTATAGATTGAAGCAAGCCTCAAGGAGAATGAATATTCATTTTGTTGAAACGGTCACAGAGTTTGGCTTTATTCAAAATGAAGATAAACCATGTATTTGCAAGAAGGTTAGTGGGAGCCATGTGACATTCCAAGTATTAAATGTAGATGACATATAATAGATAAGGAATGACATACCTTCTCTACAGGCTGTTAAGACTTGGTTGAGAAATAGTTTCTCGATGAAAGACTTAGGCGATGCTACCTATATATTAGGGATCAAGATCTATAGAGATAGATTGAAAAGATTAATTGACCTAGTCGGAGTACATACATTGATAACATATTGCATCATTTTAGGATGCAGGAGATAAAGAAAAGATATGTTTCGATATCTCATGGATAGTGATCTCAAAAGATAATTGCCCCCTAAATCATTAGATGATAAGGGCTGTTTGAGAAAGCTCTATATGCTTTAGAAATTGGATCTACAATAAGTACAATGATATGTATTTATCATGATGTTTCGTATGCTTTGAGCATGACGGGCAGATACTAGTCTAATCCAGGCGAGGGTCACTGGATAATTTTCAAAAATATTCTTAAGTACTTAAAGAGGACTAAAGATTTATTTTTGGTGTATGGAGAAGATAGGGAACTGGTTTTAAAGGGTTACACTGATATTAGTTTCTTAACCTAATTTCTGGATATACAAGGATGATTATGTGTCTATGTCTGTTTTATGTTTTGTCTAAATATAAGTGATGTTAGCTGGAATAGTTCACAACAAGAACATTGATGATTTTATAAAGGATACCGAATATATTGATATTTTTTGAAACAGCCAAGGAGACTGTTTAGGCATGTCCTTAGGCGATATCACCTTATTAATGAGATTAATGATCAAGGAGATATAAATGTAAAGTGTATAGTTATGATAGTGTTGCATACCCACTGACTAAGGATTTATCGTAGTAGAAGTACGATGGTCATACTAGTTCCATGAGTATTAGATACATAGGTGATTGGCTCTAGTGCAAGTGGGAGATTGTTAGTGTTTGTGCCCTAGAGACAACACTATGATATTTAGTTTAAGACATTAGGATTATTAATGTTTATGTTTCATCGATTATTCCCTTTATAATTTATTAATTCTTAATTTAGTACGATATAAATGTTAGATTAATAAATGTACTTGGAATATGATATGCAGTTCTATATCTCTAAGTACGTGACTTAGAAATGAGATTTTGAGAACAATATCAATATTCCTAAAGGTCCCTAGTCGAGTATTATTATTAAGGGACAATAATAATGCAGTAAGACTAGTGTGTTTATTGACTGATGATCACATCTCATTGATCATAGGTATAGTGATAATAAAGTCAAAGACACAGGCATATGTATATGTACATGGTCCTGGACAGACCCAATGTGAGATTATACATGTCTGTTGTGTCATAAGTAATTCTCACAGTGATAATGATGTAATGGTCCTTAGAACTGAAGTCATTATATTTCTATACGAGAATTAATATACATTGATTCCATTAAAAGTTATCCTTGACCGGGTAATGATAAAAGTGGATATTGGGTATATTATGAATCATATGAGAAATATGAATGATCTAGATGAGATTTAACCCTCCTACTTTAGGAGTGATATTATTGGCCTCTTGTATGAGCTAGACTATGAAATACGTGGATACGCTCAAATGTTGATTGATATGATAGTCTACTCATTGATCAAGGAAACTTGGATTAAACTATGATGAGGATGACACATTACGTGTCTTTAGTTTAATCTATAATATTTGGTTAAAGGGATTATATTATATTGTACATTATTCACGAAAGGTTTAATCGATCACCGATTCAATTATTATTACTTGGGTAACAATGATGTATTAGTAGATGCCGCTCATTGTTTACGATTTTAAATTAGATTTAAAATTCGTTGCCAACGTAATAATAACCTATAGGGTCACACACTAAATATGCTTGAAGGATTATTTAATTTAAGTTGGATTTAAATTATATTAAAGTAATTCGAATTATTTATAATATTAATTAAGTATGACTTAATTAATTAGATAAATATTGATATTCGAATTTACTAATATTAATTATGAAATTTATTTGTTAAATAATTAAGTGAGACTTAATTATAATATAAATAGTAATTTCGAATTAATAATAACTCCTAATTAGATAAGAGTTATAATTCGTTTTTCTACTCTCTATATAATATCTCTTGTGTGACTGATTTTGTATGCAAGACTTTTACTAAAACCCTAGCCACCAAGAGAGAAGATGGAGAGAGCAAGAAGAAACGGGTTTGTGCTAGTACACACCCAATCCTTGAGTTCAAGTATTCGTGTGGATACCGATAGAGCGTAGATCGTGAGAGCGGGATGCGTGGTGATCGAACAAGCTTTGGATCTCCATTAGTCAAGCAATTGGTAAAGCTTCTTAAGGTAAATAATCTGATCTACAAATTAAATATATGTTTTTCGCATGGATCCTGCGTCAGGTTTGTTATGACCGACATTTTGTGTAATATTATTTGCAAACTCTGTATAATGTTAGAGCCAATTATAAATATACTTAATGATTGTACGTTTGTGTGAATGGAATTTGTTACATTATAAATTGCTTTATGTAGTATATAAATTTTTCAAAGCAAGAGTTTTATTAATTGCCCTTATTTTTGATTTATAAAGAATATTCTATACCTTGGAAAATTATCTTTTAAGAATTATTTCACTTACAAATTTCAAAAGTGATCTCATAAAATTTCTAAAAATCCAAGTTATTTTATAGTACAATTTTTATAATTTTTAAACTTTTATTTTATTTTATAAAAATAAATCTTTAAAAATTAGTTGCTTAGTAATTAGCAAATTACATGGAAACCCTTGTATGCAAATACTCTTCCATTCAACTAAAGGGCAAAGAAGACATTTCCAACCCCACTAACTCACATTTTGTTAGCCAAATTACCTACTTGACCTTGCATGCAAAATGACCTAACTATGTTGGAAGGTTACTCTTGTAAATTCTCATTTCCACTCACTTCTTTTATTCAATCAAAAGCATAAAACCAAGCACAAAATGGGAGGATCATTTCATTCACTCCACACTCCACACTCCACCCTCACCTCACCTCCCTCCCCTCCCTCTCGGCTCCTTCCTCTCGGCTTTTTGGCCGAAGCCCTACCCCCTCCCTTTTCTTCATTCTTCATTCAAGCACCTAACTTTCATTCAAGTAAATGTTACTTCCTATATCTTGATCATATATAATCCAAAGAAGTTTGAGTAAAAAGTTTAAGTTTTGATCTTGCATGGCATAGTTTTAGTTGGAACTCAAAGTACAATCTTGATTCTCGTGGATTTAAGGTTGTATTATTGAGGGAACTACAAGGAATGGTGAAATGCAAAGTCATGAGAATGAGGCTCTTGATTTTAATGGTCATTTACCTTCCATTTCATTCGCCCATGACCTTGAGGGAGCCGAATGAATGGTTCTTAGTGGTGTTTTGTTGCCTTGTTTCATTTTATGTGTTTTTGTGATGATAACATGTATTTTGTAGTAAAAACTTGATAAAACCCTTTGCATGCTAAGTGATCATTTAGTTATAGTTTATGCTATGCTTGTATGTTGATTTTATGATAAAAATTTATTTTGGAAATCATGTTGTTTTGGCTTGAATATTCGAAGGCATGCATGCATAGAAATCAACTCTTGATTTTCGAAAGTTCTTGATCATTTGGATTGATTTTGTTAGTAAGCTTTAATTTCAGTAGGGTTAAAATATTAATATTGATTTGTTCTCCTTGGTATGTGATGTTAATTTGAATATATATGAAGAAGATATAAATTGTTATTTTTGAAAACTTGATGACTTGTAATTTGTGTAATGTGTTAACTTTTATTTTGCTATGTTGCACCTTAGGTAAGATGATCTCCACTAAGCCTATATTGAGTGTAAGAGAGTTAGCTCAGTAGATCACCTTGGTTAAAGTTTGGTTAGGGTTTTGGTTGTTGTTGGTTTGGTTTGTCAAGTAAGAATCATGATAAAAAGGAGAGCATTAGATTTTGCAGAAAATCAGTTTGGTACCATGAGGTTTAGAGTGAGATTCGACCTTGTCATTGTTGTGAAATTTGAGGCCCAAGCCACCAGAAGCTGACACTAGGAGTATAAAATAGGTTTTAGGTATTTGTTAGAGATTTATAAGACGTTTGGTTAGGTGCACGAGTAAAAACACAAAATCTGTCCAGCAGGGGACTATTTTGTTGCAACTTAGAATTAGGAAGTTTTGACCATGTCATAGGTAGGCCCTCATTAGGATCTGTTGGGCCTTAGTTAGAGGGAGTGTCAGAGGAGTTTTTCCAGCCATAGATCATAGGATTTAGGTTAGAATCATGTATCACAAGTTAGTTCAAGTCAGGACCTTTTCTATCCAGAAAAACAGGGGAATCATGGACTTTGAGCTTAGGCCTAGGGAGGCCCAAGCTAGGCCCTTGAGCCACATCAAGTTTAGGAATTCCATTATGATCAGAAGAGTTTAGTGTAGAAGTTTTGGAGGTAAACTTGAAGTATAAGAGTGTCAAATGCCCCCAAGAAACCATAGATGTCATTCTGAAATTTACTATAATGAGCACATTCACTTATCACATAGTTTTAGAGCACTTATGAGTGAAGATTTGGTTGACCACCATGGCTGAAAGATATATTATAGTCATTATAGTGAAAGGCCCAAGTCAGGGTCAATAGGAATTGGATGGTTTAGTAAAGGCTCTTCGTGTTAGGAGGTCAAAATTTGGGGATTTGTCTAGTATAGCGATCAAGTGACTTAAGTAAGTGGAGTGAGATCATCCAAGCCTAGTGATGCAATATAGTGGGTGTTATATTATTTTGTACTTAAATGTGGTATGTGAGCATATGTGGCTATATGTACTAATATACTTATAAGGTAATTGTAAATATGTGCGTATATAGGCTTAAGTGCCAGTATGTTTAATTTCAGTTTACAAATAGGTTGAGTTGGTGAGAATATATTATAATGAGATTATTATTATTTGTGTAGGATCTCGAGACGAGGGTAAACTTTCCATAAAAGTCGAGTAAAGATTCCAGTTGCTCTTACCTGTCAGTCAAGTCAAGCCTTCTGAAGGCAAGTGATTTAACCTTCTCTTTCATTTACACTGCAAGTGTGTGATAACTAGTTCCTATATATACGATGCGAGTATTTTAATTCACCTTGATATACATGAACCAAGTGGTTTCGAATCTATATCTGTAGTATATGAAAATGACATGAACCCTCAAGTATTTATTTTGAGTAGTTTAACTTTACTTGAAGATTGCTATACAAGTAAATCCAAAGTCCTATCATGCTAGTATACCAAAGTAATTATGATGTTGAACCATGTGCAAGTTATACCAGTAACCTTGTCTTGATACCTAAAAGTCAGTTGTTCCCTAATGATTGTTCATAATTGTTTGACAACCATATCCTTACCCTAAAGCATGATACTCTGTTGTACCTTGAGCTGATGCCCACTTTCTCTATATTTTGATACCTAAATCTTATTTGGAACCATTAATGATCACCTTCTTTATACTTTAATACCTATGTCTTATCTGGAGCCATTACCTTGGACCTAGTTTGACTTTTTCTTTTATACTATCCGATAACCTTGCTAAATCTCACTGTCAAAATCCTTGTAAATGGAAACCTTGCAATTTCTCTTAATAAAGTATAGTCTAGTGGATCATGGCCTTGAATTTAGCGGATCTTGTTTTCCAGTGCTTCGGATTTAGTCTAAAACTTTATTAAAAATGTGAACTGTTTAAGTAGTTAATTAGCAATTGGCATCAGTTTTTAAAAAAATAAAAAGGTTAAGATTTGATTTCCAGTCCCAAAGTGGGACAAATATTTTCTTAAATAGTGGATCTGGACTGAGACGCGAGTCCTTTCCGCACATAAATTATAGGCTTAAAAAGTTGCCTAGGGATCCCATTAATGTTCTAGAACCCAGCGAGGTTCGGGATTACTTCGCGGCTGATCATCGGCTGTAATCCGTAGCGTCATAAAATGGTTTTTGATAAAGAAATGGTTTTGGAAATGTTTTGATATAAGTAAATGATGCCATCATCCAAAAGTTTATCTCTTGTTATTAATAGTTTTCCTTCACATTGTTATTCTTTCATTTTGTTTATGAAATGTATTGTATAGCACTTGTTGAACATTTGGCTCACTACTTGCTTTCACCTTGATATTACAGCTAGCAGCTATGGTTAGGTTCAAGCAGACAACACGTAAGACTTGTGATGCCGATGCGTATGTTCGAGCTCAGGTAAAATAAGAGATAGCTTTGTGTGAGGGCTCGATATAAAAAAAAATCAGGTTGTAATAGTTAATAGTGTTGGGCTGTTCCAAACCCTAAACTGTAAGATCTTGGATTCGGTTGTATTTACTTTCTTTTGTTAACTATTGTAATAAATTATATATTATGTATGGTTAAGTTGGGGGTGTGACAGGTTTTTGTATCAGAGCTACGGTTTAGAGTCCCTGGACAGCCCAAATAGGTTATAGGATATATGTATAAGTTATAGATATTATGCGAGAGAGTAGGTTAAGCGAATCTATCATTAATACTCCTCTTATATATATCTATGTATTGTTCGTCAGCAAAGGGCGCATTCCTCGTCATCCTCTGGGTCGGCTGACACTATTGCTTTCTTTGTGTATGCTGAGTTGAGGCGCGAGTTTGACATGCTTCAGGGCAAGTACGACCGACTGTTAGACCGATTGAAGAACGTGTATCCGGACAACCGAAACTATGAAGGGAAGCCTAAGGAGCAGATGACTGCGAGACTTGAGACTTTGGTTCAGTACGTCAACACTAAGCTTGACGAGATGCCATCGCACCGAGACCGTACCAGCCAGTATATCATCCAGATGATTGCAGACGAGCTCCAGAGTATTGTGAAGACGCTTCGAAAGGAGAAGACTGCCAAACCCGTTCTGACAGAGTGGAGCCTTAGTTCTTTCCATTATCTACCTTTCATGATGTTGTATTGTTGGACTTTGTAGAATTCCCTATTGTTTCCTTTAAATAAGCATGTTATTCCTAGATTCAGACTTTATTCTAATCTTGATGTATCTTGACCTTTAAATTTCAATTATTATGCATTATCATTCCATTTGCTTTCAATTGTTTATTTTACGCCTTTATATGCATCACCCTATTCGTTTAATTTGAAACTTGACCTCATATGTGAACAAGAATGTCATGTGACACCCTCGAATTATCTCATTGTTCATACCTGTTTTGATATAACTTTTATATCAGGATCATGCCACCCAAAAGGAAGAACCCAACAACCATATCTACCACAGATCCTAATATTCTTCGATTACTGGAAACCTTACAACAACAAACAAATGATATAGCTCAACAACAAAGAACTCTTCAACAACAATTTGAAAACAAAGATAACCGTGAACCACACCAACCAACTGATCCACCAGTACCACCTCGACAAGTTGTTACTTTCAAAGCTTTTCAGAATGTTAATCCACCTGCATTTCATGATACCACTGATCCAGTAATAACTAACACATGGATTAAGGAAATGGAAAGAGCTTTTGAATTGGTACAGTTAGGGGACGATCAGAAGACACCATATGCTACTTATTTCCTGAAGGGCGAAGTCATCTATTGGTGGGATTCAATGAAAGCTATGGAAGCAAATCAGCAAGTTTCTTGGGAAAGATTTAAGAAGTTATTTCTGGAAAAGTATTACCCTAAGTACATGCAAAATCAGATGGAGCTTAAATTTCTTGAATTGAAGCAAGGGAGTATGTCTGTATTGGAATATGAGAAAAAGTTTATAGAGCAATCAAGATTTGTGACAAAGTATACCAACAGTGAGGAGGAAAAAAAGAAAAGAGATTCCAACAAGGACTAGAGTCTTGGATCAGAGATAGAGTGGCTATGTTTGAGCTTGATACTTATGCAGGAGTAGTACAGAAAGCTGCTCTGATTGAGAGTAATGGGATGCAGTCAAGGAAGGAAATGGATAACAAGAAGAGGAATGTTCCATTTTATGGAGAAAAGTCTGAAGCTGGAAACTCACAAGACATGAATGTGAAAAAGACTGGATTCCACAAAGGCGGAAATTTTCAGAAGAAGGGAAATTTGAACAAAAGACAAGAATCAAAGGGGAACAACCAGGCAAGCTGTGGCGCCCCAAAACCCGGGGTCAGGAGTCTCGGAGGCCACGCCATCTAAACTCACACAACTCACACTACAATATATAAATACTCATACTTCACGATCCCACACTTATCATACACACACACACACTTACAGGTTATTATCTTGAAAACGAACCATCATAACTAGAGTAATTGTCAACCATCAAGTGATATTTATTACAACCCAAAAGTAATTAATCTTACCGGGGAGTGACCTTTAGGTAAGGCTAGTCCGCCGGCCAAATATACGTTTCTTGTTTATTACCTTACATAAGTCATACTTATAAATAAGCCGAACTATAAACAACTGAAAACTAATCCAGCTTATTCTGACTACCTGTGGTACAACACCAAACAATCTACGGAACAGCTGGCCATTTCCTACCCATTTCCTGGCTGTGGTTCTCATGGCAGGCATCTTGATTCACTATTGTGTTGTGTCAATTTAAGAAAACAAGTGTGAGCTATAATGCCCAGCATAATAATGTACAATATGAAAATGACTATATGATAACATCATATATGATATTTATTCAAAAATAGTTTTCCTTGGTGATACACATCTTTTTATGAAAACAATTCTTTAAGGGATTTTAATAACCTGCGAATACCTTAATAGTAATCCCAGCACCTAGGCTTGGGTTACGGTATTGCATCACAATTCCAATTGGAAGAATTAGGACATTCGTTGGAGCCACCGCATACGATGATCAGTTGTACTGCGATAAAAGTAACCTTTTCTACTAGTAGAGGGATGACACCTTCATATCTCGGTTATCACCCTTGCCGCATACGGGCTATGTGTCCTCATTTCGGGTATACACAAACTTCGCAGGTCCATAGGTACATATTGTACCGTCTCCTACGGTACCAGTAGTCTATCCAATACACGAAGTACTTGGATCCTACCCCTCCCTTGTCCTTTAGGAAGTCCTATCATATCTCGAGAACTCGAACCACATCGAAGTTCCTCCAAGCATTTTGCTCGTTGATAGGCATAGCTTTACTGTATATATATATGTACTTCCGAAAGTTTCGGAGGAAGTACTAAGGATATGAGTTGACCGTTGTCAACATATAATTAAATAAGGGGGAAAAGTTTCTCCTTGAAACTATATTCAAAATATTAAATAAGTCGGGATAATGTTCTCCGATAATATGAAATTATTCGAATGATATTCCAAAATCAGAAAGTATGTTTTAAATCAGGATCTATGATTTTTAAGTCAATAACAAACCCTTTAATAAATAATTAAATGATAATCGATAGATAATTAAACCTCGAATGAGTTTACTCTTTAAAAGAATATTTAAAATAATATTCCTCAACTAGTTTGTGTCTACATAATTCATAATCTATAATGATTAATCGAGTTTGAAATAAATAAACGTTGGAGTATACTACTCCCATAATAAAGGAATAAGTATATAATATTTATTATTCGAACAATAAAATATAGTTGAGGGAATATGATCGTTGGGAAATCGTTTTAATAAAAGTTCGAGGTGTTTTAATGTTTCGTAAGTGGACGTTGAGTCCCTTTAAAACGTACTACTATGGACTTATAATCGTCCTATAATATCACCAGAATGATTCCCGGGTTTTATCTTAAATCCCGACCGACTCTCGGTCTTATATAATATGTCACGCTTAAAGCGGAATAAACATTTCAGGATATATACTTATCGTACATCATCGCTATATTATGCGAAAATTCAATAATTACGTATCATGGCAAACATGGTATTATTACAATGATAGTAAAACAATCCTTTCACAACACAACAGTAAAATGGAGTTGGGTTCGTAAACTTGCCTGGGTATCTCGATGTGGATGATGCTCTAGGTTCCGCTCGAAAATCTATAACCATAACACAATTCATTTCGTTAGGTCCCGTTCTAATTTACGGCGACTCGCACTCATGTGCTACTTATTATGCACCCTCTCAACTTATATTACCCTTATTTATTCCTTTAAGTCATATTCACATTATGGTCACTTCATTTTTCTAAGTATCGTAGGTTCATTCTCATTATCGTCGTCGGCTCCGCTTATGGATCCTTAAGGTTTCTACTCGCGCGGTCTCGGCTCCGACATTTTTATAAAATTGAGAAATCATTATTTTCACTTGAATTTTTATGGCAGTTAGGAAACTCAATATGTTACTCTCTGTAAACATTTCATGATTTATGAATACTTTTAAGTCGATCCTTTATATTTTTAAAGTTCGAGATTTGTAGCAGTTTTTGTCGCGTAAATCACTTTTACTAAAATGATCATAACTTTTGATCCGTAAATCAGAATCGAGCAATTCAATAGCCTAAACGATCCTTATAACATTGACTATCCTAAAAAAGGGTTATTTTTCAAGAAACTACAGTTTACAACTTCGGGACTTTCTGCAGAAACTTAAAGTTACGATTTGTTGGTTTTAACGAAGTTACGTTTACGATCGGGGTTTCGTTTACGCCCTAACTCTTAACACAACCACCAACAATCATCATATAATAATCAACACACAAAATCCTTTCAAGAACATCATGTTCTTGAGGCAACAACAACCAACCTTTATTCTACTTAACTTAATCATCAAGATTTCACCAAATACACTCATTACACTAGGTTTACTACCACATACTAAATGGATCTTAAAATGAATCTTAAATAAAGTTGGGCCAAAGATTTTTACCTTTCTTGAAAGCTTGAGATGTGTTATTGAGGATGGTGGAGGCTTGGAAGTGCTTGGTATAATTTTTAGAACCTAAAACCACCATTGAAATCAAGAAACCAAAGAGAGGTTACAATTCATACTATTCACTAGTGGGTTTCTTGAATTTATTTCACCCATCAAACCTTGATAAAAATAGATGAAAGAATTTTCTTACCTTAGTTTAATTTCTAGGAGGCTTGAGAATTAATTGGATGATTTTACAAGAGCTATATCTTGGAGTTTTGAATTTGAATTCTCTCCCTTTTTTGATATAGCCGAATGGAAGCTTGTGATGGGGGGGGGGTATTTATACTGCTCTTGGTTGCTTCTCTTGGATGCTTTGCTAGGTTGCTTCTAGGAAGATGAGGTGATATCTTTGCAATTTATTTTATTCTCCTAGTATAGTATTCTAGGTTGATTCTTGGTTGCAAATCTTAGGGACAAATCTTAATAGCGTGCTAGGTTACAAGCTAAACTACTTGGTTAGCTTCCTTAGCACACTATTTTGCTAGCTAGATTGATTATCCTATGGTTAGCTCACTATTTGATGAAGTAAACATTGTTACTTCCTTGCCATGGTTTAGTTAGTGCGTTACGTTTATTTAATCATTTACGCGTTTGCTCGGTTACTTAAAAGTTCTTCGTAATACTTACTCGTTATTGGTTTGCGAAGTAATTCTTTTCGTATTCATTCCTTATATTTTTATTTATCCTACTTGAATATAAATCTGTAGGGTTTTAATCTCGTAATTATATTGTGATTCCCTTAATCCTCGATGAGTCGTAAATACGGTCGTTTTTCAAAGTTTGTTTTCTTCGAAAACTAATAGCGTTTACATACACTCATTTGTTACGTATAGTCGTAATATCAACTCATTTTCTCATGCACTACATAGTGTGGGCTCAAAAGTGTTTCCCGTCCGTCATGGTTACTATTCATTAAATATTTTACAAGGTCTCAAAAATTTGAGTTATTATAGTCTTCCCCTCTAACAAGGATTCCGTCCCGGAATCAATTAGAAAATAAGTGTGGATATCTATTCCTCATTGCGTCTTCCAGTTCCCAAGTTGACTCTTCGACATTTTGATTTCTCCATAAGATCCTAACCAGCTTCACAGTTTTGTTCCTCATCACTTGTTCTTTCTGGTCCATTATCCTTACTGGCTGCTCGATGTAGGTCAGGTATGGTTGTAAAACTACCTGTTCGTATTCTATTACATGTCGTGCATCTGCGTGGTACTTCCTTAACATGGACACGTGGAACACGTTGTGTACTTGTTGCAAATTAAGAGGCAAGGCAAGCTCGTAAGCCAGAGGTCCTATTCTCCTCAAAATTTCAAAGAGTCCTATGAATCTGGGACTCAGCTTCCCTTTCTTTCCAAATCTCATCACTCCTTTCTACGGAGATACCTTCAATAGCACAGAATCTCCTACTTCATATTCCCTATCCTTTCTGGTCTGGTCGACATACTTCTTTTGTCTGTCCTGGGCTGCTACCAGTTTTTTCATGATGAGTCCTACCATTTCTCTGGTCTGCTGGACTAACTCTGGTCCTAATATCTTGTGTTCTCCAACTTCGTCCCAACACAGGGGAGAGCGACATCTTCTTCCGTGAAGAGCTTCATACGGGGGCATTCCTATGCTAGCGTGATAGCTATTGTTGTAAGCAAATTCGATCAGGGGTAAGTGTTCATCCCAATTTCCTTTGAAATCAATGGCACACACTCGTAGCATATCTTCTAGGGTCTGAATAGTCCTTTCGCTTTGTCCATCAGTCTGGGGGTGGTAAGCGGTACCCATGTTCATTCTGGTGCCTACACATTCCTGGAAACTTCTCCAAATCGGGAATTAAACCTTGGGTCTCTATCTGACACTATGGCTACAGGAATGCCGTGTCTCACTACAATTTCCTTTAAGTAAATATCTACCAACTTGTCTACGGTATATCTTTCGTTGATTAGTAGGAAGTGTGCGGACTTGTCAATCTATCTATGATAACCCATATGGCATCATGATTGGTCTTTGTTCTTGGTAAGCCTGTCACAAAATCCATGGCTATATGCTCCCATTTCCATTCCGGAATCTCTAGGGGTCGTAAGAGTCTACTAGGTCGCTGATGTTCGGCCTTCACTCTTTGGCATGTCAAGCACTTGCTGACCCACTCTGCTACTTTTCTCTTCATGTTAGGCCACCAATAATATTCCTTAAGGTCACGGTACATTTTCGTACTTCCTGGGTGGACTGAATATCTAGAGCTGTGTCCTTCGTGCAGCAGCTCGTCCTTTAATTCTTGCACATTTGGAATCCAAATTCGGGACGCATACCTCATGATCCCTTTCTCATCTTTCTCGCATCTCACTTCTTCACTGGTCAATGTTCCTCTTTCCTCACTCATCTTCTTTTCCTGACATACTCGTATCTTTTCGGTCAGCTCTGGCACTAGCTTAATCTCAAATAATCCTTCCGTTCCTCTACCGGTCATCCTCACGTCAATTTCCATCTTCCCAAATTCCTTAATCAATTCCTCCGATGTCATTATGATCTTGAGTCTTTCCTTCCTACTAAGGGCGTCAGCCACCACATTGGCTTTACCCGGGTGATACAAAATTTCACAGTCGTAGTCTTTTATCAACTCTAACCATCTCCCATGTCTCATGTTCAGTTCCTTTTAAGTGAAAATATATTTGAGGCTTTTATGGTTAGTGTAGATCTCGCATTTCTCACCGTATAGGTAGTGTCTCCAAATTTTTAGGGCAAATACCTATGGTTGCTAATTCTAGATCATGCGTAGGGTATCTGCTCTCATATTCCTTCAATTGCCGAGAGGCATACGCTATAACTTTGCCGTGCTGCATCAGTACACATCCTAATCCTTTAAGCGATGCGTCGCTGTATATCACAAATTTTCCCTTTCCATCAGGAAGAGCGAGCACTGGTGCTGACACCAGCCTCCTTTTCAGTTCTTGAAAACTCTCCTCATATTTCTCTGTCCATATAAAATTTTCTGTCTTCCGAGTAAGTCTAGTCAGTGGACCGGCTACCTTAGCAAAGTCTTGCACGAATCTTCGGTAATATCCTGCTAAACCCACAAAACTCCTAACCTCCGTTGGGGTAGTTGGTCTTTCCCAATTGGATACCGCCTCTATTTTGGCAGGGTCAACTAAAACTCCTTTGTTACTCACCACACGTCCTAAAAACTGAACTTCTCTCAACCAAAATTCTCACTTCGAGAACTTGGCATACAATTTCTCATTCCTTAAGATTTCTAAGACTATCCTCAAATGTTCTGCGTGTTCTTGCTCTGTCTTTGAGTAGATCAGAATATTATCGATAAAAACTATCACACATATATCCAGGTACTTTTTGAACACTCTGTTCATCAAATCCATAAAGGTTGCGGGTGCATTGGTTAATCCAAATGACATAAGTAAGAACTCATAGTGTCGATACCTAGTGCGAAAAGCAGTCTTCGGTATATCTTCCGGTTTGATTTTCAACTGGTGCTATCCTGTTCTTAAATCTATTTTGGAAAAATGTACAGCTCCTTTGAGTTGGTCGAATAGGTCATCAATCCTGGGGAGAGGGTACCTATTCTTAATAGTCAGCTTATTCAGCTCTCGATAGTCTATGCATAATCTCATGCTGCCGTCCTTTTTCTTTACGAACAGTACTGGCGCTCCCCATGGAGACACACTGGGTCTAATAACTCTTGTAGTTGAGAAGCTAGTTCCTTCATCTCAACTGGGGCTAGCCAATATGGGGCCTTGGATACTAGTGCCGTTCCTGGTGCTAATTCTATAGCGAACTCTATTTCTCGGTCAGCTGGCAATCCTGGTAAGTTTTCTGGAAATAAATCCTCAAATTCATTTACTACGGGTATGTCCTGTATATTAGGGACTTCCTTCTTGGTATCTATCACATAAGCCAAATAGGCCTCGTTACCTTTCCTTAACAATCTTTTTGCCTGAAGCATGGTTAGAAATTTCTGGTTCTATCGTTGACCTTTAAACACTACTTCTTTTTCATTTCGCACTCTTTTTTTTTGCTAAATTCATTCTGCACTCTTATCTTTACTTTCTTCCGTTCACAATCTATTTGCGCTCCGTTACTAGATAACCAATCCATTCCTAAGATTACATCAAATTCTCTTAACGTGAATGGGATTAGGTCAACCTCGAAGATCTTCCCTTCTAATTTCAACTTGCACTTAGGGTGTATTTGATATACAGGAATTATTTCTTTATTTGCTATTTCCACTCGTAATATCTCATGTAAGGGTATGGCATTAAGTTTTAACTTTTTAGCAAAATCTTGAGATATAAAAGACTTGGTTGATCCAGAATCAAATAGGACATTTGCATGTTCGGAATTTAACAAAAGGGTACCTGCTCTCACATCAGTGTTTCGAACAGCATCCTGAACAGTCATGTTGAAAGTCCTAGCAGCTGGGGGTTGGTTGGATGCAGCTCTGCTCATACCTGAGGCTGGGGGCTTCATTATTGGGCAATCCTTCCTCATGTGTCCTACTTTCCCACATTGGAAACATGTCTTGCTATATTGGGGACAGTTGTTGGCAAGGTGTCCGAGTTGGTCGCACCTGTAACATCTCAGAGGGGCTCTTGTCTGGGTACACACTCCAAGGTGTCTTCTTTTACAGGTCTGGATCTCTGGTATTGGGGCACGGGGTTGGCTATTAAATGTTGCCCTGGATTGTCCGCCGCCTTGGCCAACACTCTCGCTCGGGGCCTTTCTGAATTCGGGGCCTTGTGCTGGTTGGGACACCGCTCCCCTAACGAACCTGCTCGGAAGGCTCCTGTTTCCGGTTCCTATTCCTTGGCTTCCTATCTTCCTTTTCCTATTTTCCTTCTCCTTCACACTTTGCTCACTGCCAGCTTCAACAATCAAGGCTTTCTGTACTAAGATGGCATAGTCTGTCAGCTCTAACACTGCCATTCGGTTCTGTATCCACTGTTTCAGACCAAGCTGAAACCTTCACATTTTCTTCCCTTCGGTGTTCACAAATTCAGGTACAAATCTCGATAACTCAGAAAATTTGGCCTCATATTCTGCCACACTCATCTTATCCTGTTTCAATTTCAGGAACTTAATCTCCGTCTGGGTTTCCATAAACCTAGGGAAGTACTTGTCTAAGAACAGTCGGGTAAATCTATCCCATGGAATCACAGCATCAGTTTCTAGGTTTTGTTTGGACTCCCACCAGTAGTTAGCTTCTCCTTTCAGCATGTAAGAAGAGAAAATAGTCTTGTGTCATTCCTCAACACCTAGTATCTCGAAGGACTTTTCCAATCTCTTTGAGCCAGGCCCGTGCTTCAACGGGGTCGGCAGATCCTAGAAACTCTGGGGGTTTGAGAGATTTGAAGGCTCTAAAGGCAGTAGCTACAGTCTGTTGGGCAGCATGTGGCTGTCGTGGAATAGGCTGTTGGTTCAGATTTGCTATTAATAGTTCCATAAATTCATTCATGGGGTTCCCTTCCTTATGGGTATCCTCAGCTTCTTCTTCTACATATTCTTCCTCATCATATTCATTATAGTCTAGGTCTTCTTCACTTTCCTCATTCATTACAGGGTCACCTCGTTGTTGGTTAATAGATTCCGCGGGCTGTGCCCTGGTTCCTCTTCTACGGGGTGGCATTATTCTGATAATGAAAATTGGTCAACATAGTTGTAATTATAACAGTTGGATTATTTAATTCGTATGTAAGCATGTCATTTATTATCTAGTAGGTTTTTATAAAGTGCAATAATATAGACATCATTTCTTAATAACTACTTAGATATATATTAATAAGATCTCCCACTTATATCGTGGGGATGAAACAACTAGCCGAGTTTATACATGCCTGATTACAATCTATCACTACTAGTTCTGAATACTGAAATGAAAATACATAAGCCGTGTACCCTGAAGGGCTAGGAACATTATCTACTACTAGCTATCCTATCAAAATTGGTGACAAGTCACCCAGCCTTCTTCAAGGTCCATATCTAGTCACTAGTCTCTCAGTCACTATCACTCCGAGTGAGGTCACGCACCCTCCTCATCGCTCCTGCAATCATTAGCTCTGCATCAACTACTGGGATGTATCCTCCCACTGCTGTCATCCTCATCTGAACCCTGGTACGGAGCTCGATCCTATCGATCTCTCTGCGGGCTATGGCTGGGGAAGCAGCTCTAAAATCTCCTGGGTATCCTAGTCGGGTGGCTCTCTCAGCTGTCAGTGCCTGGCGTAACTCCGCAATACGAGCAGATGCCGCAGTGATCTCAGCATTAAGCTGACCCACTATCCAGTCATATACGGCTATATGCATGGTCGCCGGTGGTGGTAGAGGTAAATCTGGGTCGCTAGAGGATATGTCATGAACCTCATGGAACTAGTGCACGTATCGCCTCCACATCATCATCATCAGTATAGGGCATAGGGCTCTGGATCCCTGGGGGTGGTGTAGGAGAGCGAATAGCCTGGTGAGAGTACATATCTACATCCCTCCATACTACATCATTAGCTATGGGAACAGGAAGGTTAGTCTCCTCCTCTAGGACATCCTTAGTAGGGTTATCGTCTGAATCATCAATGGGTGGGCTCTCTGGCTCGGGAATAGGATCACGCTCAGGTTTCATGACCTCATCAACAGGATCAACCTCCCTCCTAGGCTCCACTAGTACCTGACACAATAGGCAAGGTGTTACTAACTTAGAGTTAGAATTCCCTTGAGGGTAAAACGGTCAAGACTACCTGTGTAGCCCGACGACGAACTCGACTTGAGCTCTATTTGATTATTTTATTATTCTTATATCTACGTATTTTATGTCCTATCGTTTTCAAGATTTGATAACCTAAGGCTCTGATACCATTTCTGTGGCGCCCCAAAACCCGGGGTCAGGAGTCTCGGAGGCCACGCCATCTAAACTCACACAACTCACACTTCACGACCCCACACTTATCACACACACACACACACACACTTACAGGTTATTGTCTTGGAAATGAACCATCATAACTAGAGTAATTGTCAACCATCAAGTGATATTTATTACAACCCAAAAGTAATTAATCTTACCGGGGAGTGACCTTTAGGTAAGGCTAGTCCACCGGCCAAATATACGTTTCTTGTTTATTACCTTACATAAGTCATACTTATAAATAAGCCGAACTATAAACAACTGAAAACTAATCCAGCTTATTCTGACTACCTGTGGTACAACACCAAACAATCTACGGAACAACTAGCCATTTCCTACCCGTTTCCTGGTTGTGGTTCTCATGGCAGGCATCTTGATTCACTGTTGTGTTGTATCAATTTAAGAAAACAAAAGTGAGCTATAATGCCCAGCATATTAATGTACAGTATGAAAATGACTGTATGATAACATCATATATGATATTTATTCAAAAATAGTTTTCCTTGGTGAAACACACCTTTTTATGAAAACAATTCTTTAAGGGATTTTAATAACCTGTGAATACATTAATAGTAATCCCAGCACCAAGGCTTGGGTTACGGTATTGCATCATAATTCCAATTGGAAGAATTAGGACATTCGTTGGAGCCACCGCATACGATGATCAGTCATACTGCGATAAAAGTAACTTTTTCTACTAGTAGAGGGACGACACCTTCACATCTCGGTTATCACCCTTGCCGCATACGGGCTATGTGTTCTCATTTCGGGTATACACACACTTCATAGGTCCATAGGTACATATTGTACCGTCTCCTACGGTACCAGTAGTCTATCCAATACATGAAGTACTTGGATCCTACCCCTCCCTTGTCCTTTAGGAAGTCCTATCATATCTCGAGAACTCGAACCACATCGAAGTTCCTCCAAGCGTTTTGCTTGTTGATAGGCATAGCTTTACTGTATATATATATATATATGTACTTCTGAAAGTTTCGGAGGAAGTACTAAGGATGTGAGTTGACCGTTGTCAACATATAATTAAATAAGGGGGAAAAGTTTCTCGTTGAAACTATATTCAAAATATTAAATAAGTCGGGATAATGTTCTCCGATAATATGAAATTATTCGAATGATATTCCAAAATCAGAAAGTATGTTTTAAATCAGGATCTATGATTTTTAAATCAATAATAAACCCTTTGATAAATAATTAAATGATAATCGATAGATAATTAAACCTCGAATGAGTTTACTCTTTATAAGAATATTTAAAATAATATTCCTCAACTAGTTTGTGTCTACATAATTAATAATCTATAATGATTAATCGAGTTTGAAATAAATAAACGTTGGAGTATACTACTCCCATAATAAAGGAATAAGTATATAATATTTATTATTCGAACAATAAAATATAGTTGAGGGAATATGATCGTTGGGAAACCGTTTTAATAAAAGTTCGAGGTGTTTTAATGTTTCGTAAGTGGACGTTGAGTCCCTTTAAAATGTACTACTATGGACTTATAATCGTCCTATAATATAACCGGAATGATTCCCGGGTTTTATCTTAAATCCCGACCGACTCTCGGTCTTATACAATATGTCACGCTTAAAGCGGAATAAACATTTCACGATATATACTTATCGTACATCATCGCTATATTATGCGAAAATTCAATAACTACGTATCATGGCAAACATGGTATTTTTGCAATGATAGTAAAACAATCCTTTCACAACACAACAGTAAAATGGAGTTGGGTTCGTAAACTTGCCTGGGTATCTCGAGGTGGAGGATGCTCTAGGTTCCGCTCGGAAATCTATAACCATAACACAATTCATTTCGTTAGGTCCCGTTCTAATTTACGGCGACTCGCACTCATGTGCTACTTATTATGCACCCTCTCAACTTATATTACCCTTATTTATTCCTTTAAGTCATATTCACATTATGGTCACTTCATTTTTCTAAGTATCGTAGGTTCATTCTCATTATCGTCGTCGGCTCCGCTTATGGATCCTTAAGGTTTCTACTCGCGCGGTCTCGGCTCCGACATTTTTATAAAATTGAGAAATCATTATTTTCACTTAAAATTTTTATGGAAGTTAGGAAACTCAATATTTTACTATCTGTAAACATTTCATGATTTATGAATACTTCTAAGTCGATCCTTTATATTTTTAAAGTTCGATATTTGTAGCAGTTTTTGTCGCGTAAATCACTTTTACTAAAACGGTCATAACTTTTGATCCGTAAATCGGAATCAAGCGATTCAAGTGCCTAAACGATCCTTATAACATTGAATATCCTAAACAAGGGTTATTTTTCAATAAAATACAGTTTACAACTTCGGGACTTTCTGCAGAAACTTAAAGTTACGATTTGTTGGTTGTAACGAAGTTACATTTACGATCGGGGTTTCGTTTACGCCCTAACTCTTAACACAACCACCAACAATCATCATATCATCATCAATACACAAACTCCTCTCAAGAACATCATGTTCTTGAGGCAACAACAACCAACTTAAATTCTACTTAACTTAATCATCAAGATTTCACCAAATACACTCATTACACTAGGTTTACTATCACATACTAAATGGATCTTAAAATGAATCTTAAATAAAGTTGGGCCAAAGATTTTTACCTTTCTTTAAAGCTGGAGATGTGTTCTTGAGGATGGTGGAGGCTTGGAAGTTCTTGGTATAATTTTTAGAACCTAAAACCATCATTGAAATCAAGAAACCATAGAGAGGTTACTATTCATACTATTCACTAGTTGGTTTCTTGAATTTATTTCACCCATCAAACCTTGATAAAAAGAGATGAAAGAATTTTATTACCTTATTTTAATTTCTAGGAGGCTTGAGAATTAATTGGATGATTTTACAAGAGTTAGAACTTGGAGTTTTGAATTTGAATTCTCTCCCTTTTTTGATATAGCCGAATGGAAGCTTGTGATGGGGGGGGGGTATTTATACTGCTCTTGGTTGCTTCTCTTGGATGCTTTGCTAGGTTGCTTCTAGGAAGATGAGGTGATATCTTTGCAATTTATTTTATTCTCCTATTATAGTATTCTAGGTTGATTCTTGGTTGCAAATCTTAGGGACAAATCTTAATAGCGTGCTAGGTTACAAGCTAAACTACTTGGTTAGCTTCCTTAGCACACTATTTTGCTAGCTAGATTGATTATCCTATGGTTAGCTCACTATTTGATGAAGTAAACATTGTTACTTCCTTGCCATGGTTTAGTTAGTGCGTTACGTTTATTTAATCATTTACGCGTTTGCTCGGTTACTTAAAAGTTCTTCGTAATACTTACTCGTAATTGGTTTGCGAAGTAATTCTTTTCGTATTCATTCCTTATATTTTTATTTATCCTACTTGAATATAAATCTGTAGGGTTTTAATCTCGTAATTATATTGTGATTCCCTTAATCCTCGATGAGTCGTAAATATGGTCGTTTTTCAAAGTTTGTTTTCTTCGAAAACTAATAGCGTTTACATACACTCATTTGTTACGTATAGTCGTAATATCAACTCCGAAACTCATTTTCTCATGCACTACATAGTGTGGGCTCAAAAGTTTTTCCCGTCCGTCAGGATTACTATTCATTAAACATTTTACAAGGTCTCAAAAATTCGAGTTATTACACAAGCCAAGGACAAGTTGGAGAAAACAGATTTCAGAGACCAGAATGCAAGCATTGTGGAAGAAAGCACCTCAGAGTGTGTAATAGGCTGAGCATGATATGCTATAGATGCAACCAGAAGGGACATTTGGCCAACGAGTGTAAGATGCCGAAGCCAGAAGTTACATGCTACAAGTGTGGAAAGACTGGACACATAGCTAGGGAGTGCAAGTCAACCGGACCAGTCAAAGCTCTGATGAACGTGGCAAGTACTAGTGCAAGCGTGCCAACTGAGGTATTGGCCTTACCTCCACCACCTACAACAACTCCACAAGCAACAGCGAGGACATTCGATTTAAAAATGAAGGACGCTGTTCAGAATTCTGAGGTGATAGCAGGTACACTTTTACTAGATAATGTCGAAGCTAAAGTATTGATTGATTATGGAGCAACGAGATCTTTCATATCAGAAACTCTTGTTGATAAACTTCAATGTGATAAAATGGTTATGAACGAGGTAGTAAATGTGGTAATTGCGAATCAAGAGAAGGTTCCTGTGAGTCAAATCTGTCCTAAGTGTGTGATTGATATCTCGGGACATAAATTATCATTCGACTTGATACTCTTCAAGTTGGGGGAGTTCGATATAATCTTAGACATGGATTGGTTAGGGAAGAATAATGCTCAGATTAATTGTAAGTCCAAGAAGGTGTACTTAAAGACGGAGAGTGGAGAGAAAGTAGTATTTAAGGGACAGAGGCAAGAGCGACTGTTTTTTACAATCGATTAGGCTAAGAAGCTGCTTAGGAAAGGTTGCGAGTCATTCCTAGCTTATGTAGTGGATTCAGAAAGGGACAACCTCAGCATAAAAGATATTCCCGTAGTCAACGAATTTCCAGATGTGTTTCCAGATGAACTACCAGGTTTACCGCCAGATCGACAAAGTGAGTTCGAGATTAACCTTGCTCCAGGCACGGAACCAGTTTCGAAGGCCCCATATAGGATGGCACCAGCAGAAATAAAAGAGTTGGTGAGCCAGCTATAAGAATTGTTGGACAAAGGAGTGATACAGCCAAGTACGTCGCCATGGGGAGCACCTGTCTTGTTCGTAAAGAAGAAAGATGGAAGTATGCGGTTATGTATAGATTATCGGGAGTTGAATAAGGTGATGATTAAGAACCGATACCCGCTACCAAGAATAGATGACCTATTTGATCAGCTGAAAGGAGCAAAGTGCTTTTCAAAGATTGACTTAAGATCAAGATACCATCAATTAAAGATCAAAGAAGAAGATATCCCAAAGACAGCATTCAGGACAAGATACAAACATTATGAATTCTTAGTAATGCCTTTTGGATTAACTAATGCCCCGACAGCATTTATGGATCTGATGAACCGGGTATTTAAAAAGTATTTGGACAAGTTCGTAGTGATATTCATTGATGACATCCTTATTTATTCAAAGTTGGAAGAAGAACATAAGCAGCATCTATGGATAGCATTGGAGATACTCCAACAAGAGAAGTTGTATGCCAAGTTTTCTAAATGTGAGTTTTGGTTAAAGGAAGTTTAATTTTTGGGACACGTTATTGGAGATGAAGGAGTTAAAGTAGATCCGGAAAAGATTGAGGCGATTATGAGTTGGGAGAGGCCAAAGACACCTACGGAAGTGCAAAGTTTTCTAGGGTTGGTGGGATATTATAGAAGATTTGTCAAGGATTTTTCGAAAATCGCCACGCCATTGACTAAGTTGACTAGGAAGAATCAAAAGTTCGAATGGAATGCAGAATGTGAGGATAACTTTCAAGAGTTGAAGCAGATGTTGGTAACAGCTCCGATGTTAGTACTACTAGACGATCAAGGAAACTTTGTGATTTTCAGTGATGTTTCACATAAAGGATTGGGCTGTGTGCTAATGCAACACAATAAGGTAATCACGTATGCGTTAAGACAGTTAAAACCACATGAATTGAAGTATCCTACGCATGACTTGGAACTAGCAGCCACAATATTTGCACTTAAAATTTGGAGACATTATCTTTACGGGGAAAAATGTGAGATCTACACGGATCACAAGAGTTTAAATTATATTTTCACTTAGAAGCAGCTCAATATGAGGCAAAGGAGATGGTTGGAACTAATTAAGGAATATGATTGTTCGATAAACTATCATCCTGGAAAGGCGAACGTGGTAGCCGATGCTCTGAGTAGGAAGGAAAGATTGAATATGATAGCAATACCAAAAGAATTGTCTGAAGAGATTAAGAGATTTGAATTGGAACTTTGTGATTGTGGAATAGTTGAAGAGGTTTGCCGTATAATGACTTTTCAGCCAACATTATTGGGGAAGATAAGGAAATGTCAGGAAGAAGTAATGAAGCAAGAAAGAAATCAGCTAACTGGGGAAGAGATTGGGACTCAAAGAGATGAGCAAGGTATATTAAGATTTTCCTCAAGAATTTGGATTCCTCATATACCTGAATTGAAAAATGAGATATTGCAAGAAGCCCACAATTCAAGATTTTCAATCCATCCAGGAAGCACCAAGATGTATCAAGACTTGAAGAAGAACTTTTGGTGTCCAAATATGAAGCGAGAAGTGGAAGAATGGGTTGCGAAGTGTTATATTTGTCAGAAAGTGAAGGCAGAACATCAAAGATCAAGCGAATTAATTCAGCCCCTAAAGATTCCAGAATGGAAATGGGAAGACATTGCTATGGACTTTATAATGGGATTACCTCGAACGAAATCTGGACATGACGTTATATGGGTTATAGTTGATCGCCTTACGAAGTCGGCACATTTTCTTCCAATTAATGAGAAGTCATCATTGGACAGATTGGTCCATCTGTATGTGCGTGAAATCATACTAAGACATGGCGTGCCTGTATCGATAGTTTCAAATAGAGATCCCCGATTTAACTCGAGATTCTGAAAGCTATTTCAAGAGAGTCTTGGCACAAAGTTAAACATGAGTACGGTGTATCATCCGTAGAATGACGATCAAAGCGAAAGGACAATTCAAACGATCGAAGACATGTTGCACAGTTGTGCAATTAATTTTGCATGAAGTTAGGATGACCACTTGCCCTTGGTAGAATTTTCCTATAACAACAGCTATCACTCCGGCATTGGCATGCCACCATACGAAGCTTTATACGGACGGAAGTGTAGATCAATAATAAGTTAGGATGAAGTGGGAGAAGGAAAGATTCTAGACCCAGAATTGGTACAACAGTTGCATGAGGCAGTCAAATTAATTCAGAAAAGGTTGCTTGCTGCTCAAGATAGATAAAGAAAGTAAGCAGATCCAGCGTGTAAGGATGTCAGGTTCCAAGTGGGTGAAGCCGTTTTGCTAAAAGTATCACCAAGGAAAGGATTGTCTAGATTTGGCAAGAAAGGGAAGTTAACACCTAGATATATAGGTCCTTTTAAAATTTTGAGTCAAGTGAGGAAGGTGGCTTACGAGCTAGCCTTACCACCTCAGTATCAGCATGTACATAATATGTTCCATGTGTCATTGCTTAAGAAGTACAATCCTGATGCCAACCATGTGATAGAATATAAACCTATAGAAATTCAGGCAAACCTGTCATTTGTGGAGCAACCTGTCAAAATACTCGACTGGCAAGTAAAGAGTCTTAGAAATAAGTCGGTAAAGTTAGTAAAAGTACTTTGGAGGAACCCCAAGGTCGAAGAATCAACCTGGGAGTTAGAGTCTGATGTGCGTTCTCGGTATCCTCATCCGTTCTCTTAAATTATGAGGACAAAATCCTTTAAGGAGGGGAGGATGTTACAACCGACATTTTGTGTAATATTATTTTCAAACTCTGTATAATGTTAGAGCCAATTATAAATATACTTAATGATTGTACGTTTGTGTGAATGGAATTTGCTGCATTATAAATTGCTTTATGTAGTATATAAATTTTCAAAGCAAAAGTTTTATTAATTGCCCTTATTTTTTATTTATAAAGAATATTCTATACCTTGGAAAATTATCTTTTAAGAATTATTTCACTCACAAATTTCAAAAGTGATCTCATAAAATTTCTAAAAATCCAAGTTATTTTATGGTACAATTTTTATAATTTTTGAACTTTTATTTTATTTTATAAAAATAAATCTTTGAAAATTAGTTGCTTAGTAATTAGCAAATTACATGGAAACCCTTGCATGCAAATACTCTTCCATTCAACTAAAGGGCAATGAAGACATTTCCAACCCCACTAACTCACATTTTGTTAGCCAAATTACCTCCTTGACCTTGCATGCAAAATGACCTAACTATGTTGGAAGGTCACTCTTGTAAATTCTCATTTCCACTCACTTCTTTTAGTCAATCAAAAGCATAAAACCAAGCACAAAATGGGAGGATCATTTCATTCACTCCACACTCCACCATCACCTCACCACCCCCCTCCCTCTCAGCTCCTTCCTCTCGGCTTTTTAGCCGAAGCCCTACCCCCTCCCTTTTCTTCATTCTTCATTCAAGCACCTAAATTCCATTCAAGTAAATGTTACTTCCTATATCTTGATCATATATAATCCAAATAAGTTTGAGTAAAAAGTTTAAGTTTTGATCTTGCATGGCATAGTTTTAGTTGGAACTCAAAGTACAATCTTGATTCTCGTGGATTTAAGGTTGTATTATTGAGGGAACTACAAGGAATGGTGAAATGCCAAGTCATGAGAATGAGGCTCTTAATTTTAATGGTCATTTACCTTCCATTTCATTCGACCATGACCTTGAGGGAGCCGAATGAATGGTTCTTAGTGGTGTTTTGTTGCCTTGTTTCATTTTTGTGTGTTTTTGTGATGATAACATGAATTTTGTAGTAAAAACTTGATAAAACCCTTTGCATGCTAAGTGATCATTTAGTTATAGTTTATGCTATGCTTGTATGTTGTTTTTATGATAAAAATTTATTTTGGAAATCATGTTGTTTTGGCTTGAATATTCGAAGGCATGCATGCATAGAAATCAACTCTTGATTTTCGAAAGTTCTTGATCATTTGGATTGATTTTGTTAGTAAGCTTTAATTTCAGTAGGGTTAAAATATTGATATTGATTTGTGCTCCTTGGTATGTGATGTTAATTCGAATATATATGAAGAAGATATAAATTGTTGTTTTTGAAAACTTGATGACTTGTAATTTGTGTAATGTGTTAACTTTTATTTTGCTATGTTGCACCTTAGGTAAGGATGATCTCCACTAAGCCTATATTGAGTGTAAGAGAGTTAGCTCAGTAGATCACCTTGGTTGAAGTTTGGTTAGGGTTTTGGTTGTTGTTGGTTTGGTTTGTCAAGTAAGAATCATGATAAAAAGAAGAGGATTAGATTCTGCAGAAAATTAGTTTGGTACCATGAGGTTTAGAGTGAGATTTGACCTTGTCATTGTTGTGCACTTTGAGGCCCAAGCCACCAGAAGCTAACACTAGGAGTATACAATAGGTTTTAGGTGTTTGTTAGAGATTTATAAGACGTTTGGTTAGGTGCACGAGTGGAAACACAAAATGTGACGCCCTTAATCTCGGGGTTAGGAAATGAGGACTCACACACCTTTAATCTAATAATTAAATAAGCATAAACCCCAATTAACTACTAACATGATTAACATGATAAAGTATGAGACAAGATTACAACTACCAATCATAAAATATAACTCACAACCCCAAAATATTATTAAATAAACAATATCGATTCCGGCTGGGAACTGACAGATAACCCATTATATCTTTAAACATTTCCTTCTAGGCGCGTGCTCACTCAAAAATAGAACTATCTGCTCTGGCAACCGGAAGCCCTCAATACGGTAGGGACCACCAGATACGCTCTTACGTGCAGTGCGCCTAAGCCTGACCATCTTCTTGCTTAACTGCCATGGTTAGATTAAAGCAAAACATATGAGTATAAAACTCAGCAAGTAACTATAGGGCAGTTCTATAATATCAAATTTATAGTATTCTTTACCAAACTCAGGGCATTCTACTTTATTTGTTCTAGGTGGTAGATTTCCAGCTTTTGGGTTAAGGAAAGGTTTTGAAGGAACAATATGGAGCTTTTAAGGAACAAGGCTCAATGTAGGACGAAAGCCGACATTCATCACAAATCATTAAAGGATCAGAATAGATCTTTCAAAAAGAGGAAAGCAATAATATTTCATTATATGGAATCAATCATATGATCAACAGATTTAAGAATCAGGGTTCACGAGCTTTAAGCTTCACATCAACACAATCAACTCTTTTCAAAACAATATAAACCATATTCATTTTCAAGAATCCATTTACTGAAAAGAAAGTTTCAGTTCCCTTTTTAAATAATCATTTAGAACCCTTGATTGGATCACTTTATCTTTCCATTTCATTATAATACGGGTGATCAGCCCGTACCGACCTCCATCCGGTCTTTAAGGTACCAATCGGCATAATTTCAGCCTTAAGTTGGACTACCCCCGCTAGCCTCTTACCATGACTGGACTAGTCCCACTAGCCTCTTACGTCTCAATCTAATCCATCAGGAATTCGTTTGGAAAACCTTGAGTTGGAAAAACAAATAGGTTTTTTAAAATCCATTTTATCATTACCAAGAATATGAAATCATTCAGACTCTTTCGAGTCGAAACTCATTCTTAAGTCAAATTTTAAGATAAACAAAGTTCAGGAAGTGTTTCAAAGATAAGCAAGGAACAATTCTTAAGGATTCTGTATTAAGGATACCAAGGTACTTAAGTAAAAGGGATCAACATCTGTTTAGGGACCAATAGGGTGATCAGGAAATAAATTATCATTAAACAGGGTTCGCAAGAGTGATATAGGGTTCAATACACTTCATGGCTTGATAAATAACTTGAACAGAAAGGACATGTTATCGAAGGGTTGAATCAATAAGCTTTATCAGTAACATTTTATCAAGATCAAAGGCAGGGTATCTCAAATCAATATCAGGGTTTCACTAATTAAACAATTCAATACTCTACATGGTATGAACAACATTCTCTTTATAATTATTTACACAAGTAATCCGAGTTACTTGCCTGAATTTGCTTTCCTGAAGGTTGAACTACTGCCACCTAGTATACCCTTTCCTTTCCTAGCCTGAATGCCCTCACGCTCCGAATCTACAATAAAACCAAAACCTTAATCAGTTTCTCAACTCTCGTTCCCGGAACGATCACTCAATACGATAACTCGATTATATCCTTGACTCAAATATACGAGTATAGCTACACATAAGCACATAGCATATAACACATTCCTTTCTCGTAACCTTTATATCTTTATATACTTAACAATCGAAGCATACTTGCTTAACCTTAACTATTTCTCAAATCACACTAATATAACTCTTACGAGTACATGATTTATTCACAACTAAATCTTTTGCGACCATAACCGTTACTTATAGTTCTTTAATAACAAACGATTTAATTCCCTTTTCTTTTATTCCTTAATTCGAACCAT
Organism: Apium graveolens; assembly: GCF_009905375.1. NCBI lineage: Eukaryota > Viridiplantae > Streptophyta > Magnoliopsida > Apiales > Apiaceae > Apium > Apium graveolens. The sequence goes on from NC_133649.1 coordinate 90,538,846, forward strand.
AACAACAACCAATCACACAAAGGAATCACATATCTCCTAGGATTTCACATGCAATCACTTAACAAGGTATTGGAACCAAATCAGTCGCTTTTCTACTTATATATCATTCGGCCATACACATAAAAAACAACCATGTATACTCAATTTTAATCTCATATAATCAAGCACAACTAATGCAAATCACAAGAGTCATTTACGCAATTAAACTTCATCCTTTTTAATCAAAAATCCGAATCATAATCACATTAAGAATCGAAATCAACACCTTCTTTTAATTATCAAAATTCGAACATAAACACCACCCAATCTTTATCTTGCAATCAAGTTCTCATTAGCTACTAAGATAATTGGAAAAAATCAACTTAATTTCTCTTTTTAAACATAAGACCCATTCGGGTTTTTCAATAAATCATACATACAAGGATCAATTTTGACATGCAAGGTTGTATATCACATTTCCCACTTGTTTTAAATCCTTAACTTAGTCATCCAATCCATTAAACACCAAAACCAAGCATCTCCTAGTGACTCCAACTTTAATCAATTCATTCAATCAACATGCATTCACTTAATCATCAAATTAATCTCTTCTAAACTCATTTTCATTCGACTAAAACATGATCTACAATTTCAAGGATCAAACAATGACATGCACTACTTGTTTTTCTTTAAAACTAACATGCAATCACTTTCTATGCTAAATAAGCTTGGTGTATACTAAGATCAATTCATCAAATCCAATTCCTCTTTTTAATTAGCACAAAGCCGAATTATAAACCCAACATGCAACCTTAAATTTTGATTTCCTAATCATCAAACAACTTACACACACATCAATGATCAAAACAAATCCATTTTCAATCACACACTCAAGTTTTAAAGGAAATACCAAAAACTCTTTTGATCTTTTCAAAAACCAAACATGCAAGGTTTTAAAATTCAAATCATCATATCGTAAAAACTCCACCGGCTCTCCTTGGATCATAGTCGGTGGTGGTCGAACTTAAGAGAGCCCGCAACGGGTCTCCTCTCTAGTTTATGACCTCAAAATCTCCTTGAATTCACTCATATAGTTTTGTAGCAAGAAATCAATTTCCTTGAACACAACCATATAGGTCAACATCAAAACACTTACACAATACTTACATGCAAATGGAAATTGAGATGTATACCGAAAATAGAGACTAAAGAGAGTAATATCTTTGAGTTTGAGTGAGGTTTGATTGTTGCATGCAAGAGAGAGAGATGAGAGATGAGGGAGCCGAGAGAGAGAGAGAGTGTGTGTAGCCGAGAGAGAGTGAAGGAAAGAAAGAAAAAGAAAGAGAGAAGGGGAAATGGGGTGCACGGGAAAAGAAAGGAAAAGGGGGGAATAATGAATTTATACACCACCAAAGACAAGGGCAATTTAGTACATTACTAATTCCTTTTTATGTTCACTTGATCCTTTCTTTTTACTCAAATGTAATAAAAATCAATTAAAAAATATGTCTCTCTCGGAAAGTCAAAAATTATTGCAAGTAACAATTTTAATACGTAGATCTTAAAATTAGATTTTCAACCATTATTTATAATAGATTTTTGAGCGGACGGTTGATTTCATATGAATTTCGCAAGCTCGTCTTAATAATAACATTTTCTATATAAAAATTAATTAAAAAGCAATGACCACCAAATAAATCCATTCATTATTTTGAAAAAGTCTCTAGGACTACTATGAAGATAACAAAACAAATACCATGCTTTTATCTTACTCGGATAATTTTATAAAAATGCGTGAAGGTTAAATAAACCTTTATTTAAATCAAACAATTCCCTTAAATTCATAAAAATGTCACATAGCACATAGTCATGCACACAGACAGGCAATCACACATATACGATCACATAATGACTCAGGTCTGATCATAGAAATTTGCCCTTCTTTAATCTTTATCCTTTTCTACGCGTACCGGGTCACGTTCAGGCTGACGGCCCGATGCTCAGCGTTTCGATTACGCTTCTCATTGTCATTATCAATCGACACGTCACTTAAGACGAAACACTTTATTTACACATTCATTTCATTCAATCACACATAATTCACATTTTATATTCTTTGACTCCTTATTAGGTCGAGTTCCGTTCTACCTGACGGCCCGACACCATAGCTTAACTCCTAAGCTGACTCTTTAAATTGGAACGTTTTTATTTACGCTCCTAAATTCTAATATACAGAAAAGACAATTTATCAACACTTTATCACATAATTATAATCACATCACATAAAGCATACTTTATTCACTTAATTATGTCGTAAAATTCTCAGTCGTCACACAAAATCTGTCCAGCAGGGGACAGTTTTGTTGCAACTTAGAATTAGGAAATTTTGACCATGTCATAGGTAGGCCATCATTAGGCCCTGTTGGGCCTTAGTTAGAGGGAGTGTCAGAGGAGTTTTTCCAGCCATAGATCATAGGATTTGGGTTAGAATCATGTGTCACAAGTTAGTTCAAGTCAGGACCTTTTCTGCCCAGAAAAATAGGGGAATCATGGACTTTAAGCTTAAGCTTAGGGAGGCCCAAGCTAGGCACTTGAGCCACATCAAGTTTAGGAGTTGCCTTATGATCATAATAGTTTAGTGTAGAAGTTTTGGAGGTAAACTTGAAGTATAAGAGTGTCAAATGCACCCAAGAAACCATAGATGTCATTCTGAAATTTACTATAATGAGCACATTCACTTATCACATAGTTTTAAAGCACTTATGAGTGAAGATTTGGTTGAACACCATGGCTGAAAGATAGCTTATAGTCAGTATAGTGAAAGTCCCAAGTCAGGGTCAATAGGAATTGGATGGTTTAGTAAAGGCTCTTCGTATTAGGAGGTCAAAATTTGGGGATTTGTCTAGTATAGCGACCAAGTGACTTAAGTAAGTGGAGTGAGATCATCCAAGCCTAGTGATGCAATATAGTGGGTGTTATATTATTTTGTACTTAAATGTGGTATGTGAGCATATGTGGCTATGTGTACTAATATACTTGAAAGGTGATTATAAATATTTGCGTATATAGGCTTAAGTGCCAGTATGTTTAATTTCTGTTTACAAATAGATTGAGTTGGTGAGAATATATTATAATGAGATTATTATTATTTGTGTAGGATCTCGAGAAGAGGGTAAACTTGCCATAAAAGTCGAGTAAAGCTTCCAGTTGCTCCTACCTGCCAGTCCAGTCAAGCCTTCTCAAGGCAAGTGATTCAACCTCCTATTTCATTTACACTGCAAGTGTGTGATAACTAGTTCCTATATATACGATGCGAGTATTTTAATTCACCTTGATATACATGAACCAAGTGGTTTCGAATCTATATCCTTAGTATATGAAAATGACATGAACCCTCAAGTATTTATTTCGAGTAGTTTAACTTTACTTGAAGATTGCTATGCAAGTAAATCCAAAGTCCTATCATGCTAGTATACCAAAGTAATTATGATGTTGAACCATATGCAAGTTATACCCAGTAACCTTGTCTTGATACCTAAAAGTCAGTTATTCCCTAATGATTGTTCATAATTATTTGAAAACCCTATCCTTAATGTTCTAGAACCCAGCGAGGTTCGGGATTACTTCACGGCTGATCACCGGCTGTAATTCGTAGTGTCATAAAACAGTTTTTGATAAAGAAATGGTTTTGGAAATGTTTTGATACAAATAAATGATGCCATCATCCAAAAGTTTATCTCTTGTTATTAATAGTTTTCCTTCACATTGTTATTCTTTCATTTTGTTTATGAAATGTATTGTATAGCACTTATTGAGCATTTGGCTCACTATTTGCTTTCACCCTGATATTACAGCTAGCAGCTATGGTTAGGTTCAAGCAGACTGCACGTAAGACTTGTGATGCCGATGCGTATGTTCGAGCTCGGGTAGAATAAGAGATAGCTTTATGTGAGGACTCGATATAAAAAAATCAGGTTGTAATAGTTAATAGTGTTGGGTTGTTCCAAACCCTAAACTGTAAGATCTTGGATTCGGTTGTATTTACTTTCTTTTGTTAACTATTGTAATAAATTATATATTATGTATGGTTAAGTTGGGGTGTGATAGGGTTTCAAAAATTATGATTTTTTATGTTTTATAATTTCTGTTTCCGTTGCGTTTATGTGCTCGAAACCCATCACAAACAAGAAACCGAAATAATGTTTCTGCAAATCGTTGTCACTTAAAAACAGTTATCTATTTCTAAAACAAGCCGAGTGGGCAATGATAAATGATAAGTCCCTACAGCTAAAGCAGCAACCTTTGCTCCATTTCCAACTCGTAGGTCGACTTCTCCCTTCGTCAATGCCCTACTTCCCTGCAGTTCCCGTATATTTATACAAATGTGAGAACCACATCCAGTATCTATTACCCAAGATGTAGAAGTAGACAAATTGACTTCTATAACATAAATACTTGAATCAGAAGTAGCAATAGCATCCTTCTTCTTCTTCAGATCCTCCAAATAAGCATGACAGTTCCTCTTCCAATGACCTGGTTTCTTGAAATAGTGACAATTACCAACCATTAGAACACCACATTTAGGCTTCAATGCCATGGTCAGAATAGGTTTCGGATTGGCATCAGATTTAGATCCCATCTTCCTCTTGCCTTTCCATTTACCCTTTCCTTTGGCCTTCCCCTTATTCACCATCAACATGGGAGGAGGGGACGCCTTCAGAACATTGGTCTCAGCAGTTTTCAACATAGCCAACAGTTCAACGGGGTTCTTATCTATCTCATTCATATTGTAATTCATCACAAATTGAGAATAGCCGATGTTTAAAGATTACAAAATAAGATCAATCTGGTGCTCCATAGCAATTGGGGCACCCAATTTGGCAAGGTACTCCATATACCCTATCATTCTTAAAACATGTGGTCCAACCGGATCACGTTCTCCCTGCTTACATGCATGCAATGATTTAAAAGTATCAAACCTCTCCTGAAGAGCCTGTCCTTCAAACATACGTTTAAGGTGCTCAATCATATTATAAGAACCAATATTTTCATGTTGGTTCTGAAGTTCAGCACTCATGGTCGCTAACATAGATATTGAACATCCGTGTCATCATCGATGTATTTCTGATAAACATTATGTTGAGCACGGGATGCTCCTTCGGGGAGAGGTGCAGGGCGAGGGATATCAATTACATAGAGCTTGCGCTCTTATTTGAGAAAAATCCTCAAGTTCCTCTACCAGTCAAGGAAGTTTGTTCCTGTCAGCTTGTCCTTCTCAAGGACTGATCGCACATAGAAGTTGTTTGAATTTTTTGCATTTGTTATCTACAATATTTAAGTGCATAAGATAAATTATTCTACAGATGATTATTAAATTATGTTCAAGTGATTATATATATATATTCAAAATATATATTTCCCACTATTTTTATCAAATTAATAGCCCTAACTATTAATTTGGAAAGAATATCTTCTATATACTTTCCAGTGAGCCAAGATCCAAATCTCACAACATTTTAGTTCAGCTTTGGCTTTACTCCTAAAACATGATTCAATAAGGTAGACTACATTTGTCAATTATATCAACTATATAACTCTTGGATAGTTTAGTGGAATAACAATTATTCATATTTATCCAATAAATCTCACCAAACTCTATGCCTCTAAGTTCACAATCCTATTATTGTAACTTAGTTGAGTCAAACCCAAAAGTCTAAAAAGTATCATATACTTCAACACACCGTCCCACGATAGATTGGAGTACTTTGCTCTGGCGAACCCACTCCTTATCGATCTAGGGTTTAACGCGTTGGACATATTGGAAGGCATCTAAACAACTTAATATAAACATTAGGGTTTTGTTAGTCTTATAACGATCATGATCCCATCATAAAGAGATTCCCAATTTTTCAATGAATAAAATTCTTCAAATCAATACTCGTCAATGGTTTGATTTCCAGGTAGTGGAGGAGTCACACTGGTCTTGCTTAAAACCCACAGCCTTACAAGTTCAATGAAACCGTTGTTGACAAAATCGCCCCATGTCGAAAATAAAGAAGATTCTTATTTCATTCCGCATTTCATAAACACGAGAATCTCATAATCGTTTATAAATTTTTTAAAATCTCAAGTCGTTACAGATTTTATCTTATTTAGGCATGGCATGGGTGACGTATCTAATACATACATTCATGCATGATTACTCTAATTAAAGCATGCATCATCAACTATTCAATACATACATTCATACATCAATATGTAAAATGCTGTATATAAACGTGCTTGTTTATGGCCTTAATCCTATGTGATCCTTTCAAGCTAATGAAATGATCAAGATCAATTTATGGATTACAAATGTTTCTCTGCTAAGAATGTGTTTGCTTGGTTAGTTTATTCTACTAGCTACACTTGGTTTATATATCACCAAGTTTACATGATAATAAGACAAGATAATAAAACAAAGCCTATCAAGTCTAATTTCATGCTGCTTCACTACTCCATTCCAGCATCTTTGAAAATCTTCATAATTTGCATGGAAATGGTAATGCTTCTTTGTTCTCATTTTCCTGCTACACAGGCTGCCACATTCCTTTTGCAAACACTCGACGCATGTGACAATGTTGTCACTGTCAACATATATTTGAATTGATCATCCATCAGGTACATGCTTGTTATCCATCGGGTAGCCTTGTTGATCATCCGTCGGGTAGCTATTTTATCACTTGACTCCGTTTTATTTGTGCAGAATTACAAGACATCTTATATTTACATTTGATCAGCCTATTCTGCAAATCTACTAGTAGTCTACATGATTCAGAAGCTACTACATAATCTATACAAAGTTGTTTGCAGAAATGTGCTACATGACTTATTGTTACATAAGCTACTCACCCGGTGGATATCAATTAATCATCTGCCAGGACTATATTAAATTATCCGTCGGGACTATAATTGATCATCCGTCGGGTGCTACAAAATTCACTAAGTTAAATCTACTAAGGTGTTTTATTTAGCTTATTATCAAGTACACAACATATTCCTAACAGTTTCCCCTAATTTATGTCTACTGGAATTGTAGCCATAAATTAAGGGAAACTTGATGATAACAAAACATCCTAAAGATAAAGATTAAAAAAATAGTAGATAAAACTGATAAGTACTATAAATTGCTGAAAGTTAAACAATACAAAGTACACAAAGAAATTGCTCATAATTGTTTTCAAGATGCTCCTCTAGTCTGCGCAGATAGATCTATTTCCTTGATTGTCTGGATTTCTTCCCAAGCCTTCTGTTGTTTTCTTCAATTTGATTCTGAAGTTGTCTATGGAATTCAAGTTCATTAGCTTCTGAGAGATTTAGCATTTCCTGCATTTCCAAAAGAGTCTCATTGCTAGAGATACTCAATTGGTCCACCAATCTGGAGAATCTTCTAACACCTTTGCCATCCATGAATTCCATCAGCCAATAGGGCCTTAGATGCACTTTTTTTCCTATAAAGGGAATGGATAGAGTTTTTGGAAGTGCATCTTTGGCTCTAATACTCCTTAGTTCCTCAATCCTCTTTAGAACTATTCTTCTTGAAGTCACATTGTATCCAAAGTTCTTTTTGAAGGATGAGTAGACTTTAATCAGAACAGATTGGCTTTCTTGGAGAATCCTGTGAAGAGGCCATGTCATCTCTTTCCCTCCATTGTATCTAAAAACCAGTCTTTCAGAAAGATATCTGTAAGTATCAATTCCTCTTACTTCTTCCAGTTCATCCAAGTAGAGATTCAAGTCTGAAAATTTCTTGATATCACAAATGTACATGAGATCTCTCTTGTTGACTGTGGGTTGGGATTTGGTTAGAGCTTTAGATTTGAGAGATACAGGCTTCACTTTCTTGCTAGCTCTAGTCTTTGTCTTCTTTGTCTTGAAGATGGGTAAATTTAGCTCAGGAATTGGTAAACTATCCCAGTCTACAGGCTCATCCTTAAGAACAATTGGTTCTCCATGAATATTTCTTGTTGGATCAACCACTTTGAATTCTTTAAATACCACTGAGGGTTTTGATGTCTGAGTTGTAGTTGTAGGCTTTTTGGGAAATTGGTCTTCCAATTGCTTATCATTAAAGTTCACTTTCCTCTTAGAATGGAGTTTGTATCTAAATCTTCTTTTCTGCTGTGATTCTTCTTGCATTTTCAGATCATTAGGTTCAGTAATTACAGTTGGTTGTACAGGAAGTTCTGCTGTGGTTTTTACAGCTTGAAGCTTGGCCAAGATAGCAGCTTGTTCTTTCTTTTACTTTTGCTTCTTAGCATCCAAAGCAGCTTGCTTCTTTTCTAGCCTGATTCTTTATTTCTCTTCCTTCTTAGCTTTCACAAACAATGGGTGTCCAACCACCACACAAATCTTCTTACCATTTCTGTAAATTTTGGCAATTCTTCTTTTCAATGCTGAATCAGTTGGATCCTTGTAGAATGCAATAGACCTAGCCAGCAGCTTATTCTCATCTGGCCTAGGTGTTTCAAACACTATATCCATAGGATTCTTGTCTAAAAACTTAGAGTAGTTCCTTTTGGCCTTCATGATGAGATCTTTCTTTGGAGATTTGATGCAGGAAGTTTGACCTCTTTCCAGATAGTTCATACTTATGTCATTCACAGAAATTTTCATGACTTTAGAGTGATGATTGAAGACTTTGTATGGCTTCTGAATTGGCCCAAACTTTTGTTGAATATCTGCATCTATTTTTCTCCGTTTTTCTTTTATTTACTTCTCTAGAGCTGTAACATCAAGCATCTTGGGATTTGATTTCAAATCAAGCTTTTCAGCTGCTCTTTGGATTAGATCAATGTTATCCAGCTCTGGTGGCTTTGTGAAAGTAATTGTTGGCATAATCACTTTGTTGACTTGTATGTTTAACACTTTTTGCTCCCTCTCACTTCTTGACCCCTCTTAGGCTGAATGAGATAATTGAGCTTCATTTCTCCCTCTTAGAAGAGGTTTCTTTCTCCCCCTTTTTATTATCAGAAAGTTGAGTAGAATAAGAGGTTTATGCTGCCACTAGCCTTTGAAGCAAGTCTATTTGATGTGCCTGATGTAGATGTATAACTGTTAGAGAGGTTTCCATTGCTGTCATTCTTTTCTCTAAGGAATCCACCTTGGTGGCAAGATCAGTGTTCTTCCTTAATTGTCTTTTGATATAAAGCATTGTAGCTTCTGGAAGTTTTGCATCTAATCTATGAGCTATATCCTTCTTCACTTGAGTGATCTCTGTTTGAATAGAAGTGATACCCTGATTATGTTGGAAGCCTTGGATTTGCTGTAGTTGTAGAGAAGCAAGATGTGCTTGCAGAAGCTTCTTGGTGCTAGTATTTGTGGATGATTGAAGAGCAGATTATGTTTGACTGATAAGTTGGATGAGTGTGGTCTTGAAATGATGTTCATCACATTTTTGAAGAAGGCCCATGATGGCATGTCTGATCTGGAACTTGGGCCTACTTCTCCCCCTATGTCCAATGGCCCTTCTTCACTTTCTTCATTCTCTCCACCAAAGAAATCTTCTGAACCATCAGTCTCATTGTCAATATCACCAGCTGTAGAGGGCAGAGCTGTAATTGCATCCTTTGCTCTTTGCATAGACTGTATGGTGTGCACCAAATTTAGCATTCTTTCTGCATTATCATTGCTCTGTCCAGCTAGAAGTTGATATGCTAGAACAGGGTGAGTAAATGTCTCAGCATCCAAGGAGGTAGAATCTATAACATCTTGACTTTGATGAGATAGTCTCTCCCTGTCTGCATCCTGGATATTCATTAACTCACTTGTAATGACATCCACCCTTATTTCTCCTGTACCTGCATTTCTCTCATTATCTCTCTTTTCTTGCATCAAGGTCTCACCTTGGCTCCCCACCCTCACACCCTCACCTTCACCATCTAAGGTGGGGCTCCTCTCACTCACTTTTGCCAGTCCTGAAGAAATGGACTGCATTAGATCACTCTTTTCCTCTCCTTTTTCCTGGGAGCAACCCAGACTCTCACTCAAATCACTCTATTCCCTCAGTCCTAAAAGTGATTGCACTACTACTAAGTCCTCTGCACTTGTAAGAATTGATGAAATTTGAAGCTGTGCAGAGACACCCGACGGATGAGAAATATCCATAGGGTTAGCAGTATGACTATCCGACGGATGACTGCTGTTAAGCTTATCCATCGGGATATAATCACTACTCAATGGATGATAAATATCCATCGGGATAGAAGAAATAATTGAGTTTTGAGTGGAGACTATTATAGACTCTGTGCAGATTGATGAAAATTTTGGCACAGATGTCTCAACACTCTCAGAAAGAAATGGCAAGTGAGCCAACAAATTATCTAGAAGATGATGCTCACTTGCATGGATTTTTGGCTTCTCCAAGAGAGTTAAAGATGGAGAATTTGAAAGTGATGTGTTTATCATGTCAACATCCATTGAGTGTGTGGGAGAATTTGGTGTATCAGGTGCTTCAATTATGAGAGATTTTGGATGTGACTCCACATTTATTGGAGCCACATCAACCTGACTTTGAGAAGGTGTAGTGACTGGGTCTTTTGCATCAGTTTGCACAGTGTATGACCCCTGTGCATGCTCAAGGGTTTTTGATCTTTTCTTTCTAGCATAAGTTTATGGTGAGCTAGTCTCCCTACCCCTCTTGGCCTGTGCTCCTGGCTGGGAGCTTGTTTCAATGGTAACATCCTTTTGGGAGGATGAAACCAGTAATGAGCTAATATCCTTATTAACAATCACAGTTTGTTGGGAAACTGTGGTGTGGCTAGGTTTGGGTACACTCTTCTCACCATCCTTATCCTTAGGGCTTCTTTGATTTTCACCCAGTCCCTCACCTTTCTTTCCCAGCTTCGCACTCCCCTCTTTAGGTTTGGTGGATTTAACAACTGATCTCTTCTGAAAGAAATCAGAGGGGGCTTTCTTAGCTTTGGATTTAGGAACTTTTGTTGGTTTGGTAGCTTGGGTAGGCAACTGTTGGGTCATTGACACAATTGCCATAGCTACACTAGAAAGCAAAGAAGTTTATGAGGTTGGAAGAGTGGAGATAGAAGAAATTACCTCACTTACCTGAGGTCCCTCTATTACTGGAAAGTAGTATAATGGAACCTCCTTATGATGGTTTGCTCTGTTTAAATCTGCAATGATCCTTCTTTCTTGAACCCAACAATTTAACCTATTGGTTTTGTTCTCAATCACAAATTCTTCAATAAGATGGTTAGCAAGCATCATAAAGAATCTAGCATAATAGACACTTTTACCTCTCTTATTGATCTCTCCTAACTTAAAGCCTAACTCAAATAAAACCAAATCACTGAAATTAAAGTACTTATCAGTAACTAACATGTTAAGCATAGAAATGTTTATAAAGTCAAAGTTACTAATTTTACCAGAAAACACCTTAGTTACTACATCACATGGGTAACTCCATTCTTTCCTAAGACCCAACCTCCTTATTTCACTTAATTTAGAAGTAGTGAGTACATAGCCCATGGAATTAAGCATATTAACAATGGCAGTGTCTGTGTGTGGAGCAGTTACAGTATTATCAGGGATCTTGAAGCATGCTTTAACAATATCATTATTTATGCAAAACTGTTTACCTTTCAGAGTGAATGTGATGGTCTTGTCTGTCGAGTTGTACACTGCAGTTGTCCATATCTCTTCAACAACCTCACATTAAATGGTGGGTGATTCCAGCATGGCATAGTTGAGTTTGCAGTTCTTCACAAAATCCATCATTTTATGATTGTCACCAGATTGTTGAATCTCCTTGTTCACCAAAGCTGAGAAGTTGTTTTTATTATAGATATAACTGGTTTGAGACAAGATTTTCATAACAGGTGCCATTGTTAGATGTTTGGAATTTGCAGAGAGAGAGTTTGCTTTTGAGAAGAAAGAAATTAGAGCACTTGAATCTTGAGAATGATAAAAGAAATGAATAAAAATGAATTTGCTTTTATACTATCTCAGAAATTAACTGACAAAAATAATAAAGTAACCAATAAAAATTGCCCAAAATAGCCGTTTAAAAATAAATAAACTGTAAAACTTCCATCACTTATCCGTCTTGTCATGCTTACAAGCTGTAAGTATACTCGATGGATAGTGTTCGGGGAATTAACGGCTAGGATTGAGACAATTCGACGGATGAGGATAAATCAGTTATCCGTCGAGTTATAAAATATTCCAGAAAAATAATTGATTTTATTGACAAATTATATTCCGACGGATGATCAAACTCGATGGATAATGATCATCCGTCGGGATATAAATTCTGACTTAGCCAAAATTTCATCCAAAATAGAAAAACCAATTAATGTTTCTGGTTGTATAACAACTTGCAAAATATCTGAAATGATTCAATAAAAATTTAGCATACCTAATTCACTTACCAACCTTGAAAATGTGAATTCATCAAGTGGCTTGGTAAATATATCTGCAAGTTGTTTTTTACTTGGAATAAAATGCAGTTCCACAGTACCATTCATCACATGTTCCCTTATGAAGTGGTACTTGATGTCTATGTGCTTTGTTCTTGAATGCTGTACTGGATTTTCAGTGATGGCAATTGCACTTGTGTTATCACAGAAAATAGGAATCATATCCACTTGTAGACCATAGTCCAAAAATTGGTTTTTCATCCACAAAATCTGTGTACAGCAACTACCAGCAGCAATATATTCAGCTTCAGCTGTAGAAGTACAAACTGAATTTTGATTTTTACTGAACCAGGACACAAGCTTGTTTCCTAGAAATTGACAGGTTCCTATTGTACTTTTTCTGTCTATTTTACACCCTGCATAATCTGCATCTGAGTAACCAATTAGATCAAAACCAGAATCTCTAGGGTACCAAATGCCAAGTTTTGGTGTTCCCTTGAGATATCTAAAAATTCTCTTAATAGGTATTAAATGAGATTCTCTAGGATCAGCCTGAAATCTAGAACAAAGACAAGTAGCAAACATTATATCTAGCCTACTAGCTGTTAAGTACAGAAATGAACCAACCATGCCCTTATAACTTGAAATATTCACAGACTTTTCGGTAGTGTTTAATTCAAGCTTAGTTGCAGTGGCCATGGGAGTTTTTGCAGATGTGCAATCCATTAGATCAAACTTCTTTAAAAGATCATGAATATATTTAGTTTGACTAATAAATATTCCATCACTAACTTGCTTAACTTGTAAACCAAGAAAGTAAGTTAGTTCTCCCATCATGCTCATTTCATACTTACTTTGCATCAATTTGGCAAACTTTTTGCAAAGTTTTTCATATGTAGAGCTAAATATAAAATCATCTACATAAATTTGAACAAGTATATTAGAGCCATTAACATTTTTAAAGAATAAAGTTTTATCCACAGTACCTCTTGTGAAGTGATTTTCCAAAAGGAACTTTGATAAAGTGTCATACCAGGCTCTAGGTGCTTGCTTCAGTCCATAGAGTGCTTTCAAAAGATAGTAGACATGATTTGGGAAATTTGGATCTTCAAAACCTGGAGGCTTACTGACATAGACTTCCTCCTCCAAATCTCCATTTAGAAAAGCACTCTGAACATCCATTTGATAGACTTTGAAATTGGAATGGGCTGCATAGGCTAAGAAAATTCTGATGGCTTCAAGTCTTGCAACAGGAGCAAAAGTTTCATCAAAATCTATTCCTTCTTGTTAACAATAGCCCTTAGCAACCAATCTAGCTTTGTTCCTGACCACTATGCCATTTTCATCCTTCTTGTGTTTGAATACCCATTTAGTGTCAATTGGATTCTTTCCTTTAGGCTTGGGTACCAGCTTCCATACCTTGTTCCTTTTAAATTGGTTTAGCTTCTCCTGCATAGCTAAAATCCAATCAGGATATAACAAAGTTTCTTCTACCTTCTTTGGTTCTTTCTTAGATAGGAAGCTGCTATATAGACATTCTTGTTGAGTTGTTCTCCTTGTTTGAACTCTAGAGGATACATCACCAATGATGAGCTCAAAGGGGTGATTTTTTGTCCATTTCTTTTGTTAAGGTAGATTAGCTCTAGATGAAGAGGCCTCATTGTTGTCTTGATGTGTGACTGAGTTTTGATTATTAGAAACTCCCCCTGAGTTTATGGATCTTTGATTTGAGAAAGGGGAACTTTCTGTAAGTGATCTATTCTGACTTTTAGCTTCTTTTGAAGACCCGACGGATGGTGCATTTTGAGTTCCGACAGATGAAGCTGATTGTCTCCCGACGGATAAAGCAGATTGTCTCCCGATAGATGAAGCATTTTGCAACTTGACAGATGTTGAATTTTGTGCTTTATTAGTAGTAGATTTTTCTGCATTATCCTTGGCCATTATTTCCTGATCACTTTCATCATTACTATCGTCACTAACCATCTCCACATTATCAAATTTAAGACTTTCATGAGAATCTTCATCTTGCAGTCCTTCTATCTTTTTATCATCAAACACAACATATATTGATTCCATAACAATGTTGGTTCTAAGATTGTAGACTCTATATGGTTTTCCCACAGTATATCCAATAAAAATTCCTTCATCTACTTTATCATCAAACTTCCCATGTTGATCAGTCTGATTTCTCAAGATAAAACATTTACAGCCAAAGATATGAAGAAAGTATAGAGTTGGCTTCATGTTCTTGAACAATTGATATGGTGTCATGCACTTTACTTGATTAACCAAAGAAATATTCTGAGTGTAGCAGGCAGTATTTACAGCTTCAGCCCAGAAGTATGTTGGTAACTTTGATTCTTCAAGCATTGTTCTTGCAGCTTCAATAAGAGATTTGTTCTTTCTTTCCACTAATCCATTTTGTTGTGGAGTTCTTGCTGCTAAAAATTCATGCATAATCCCATTCGCTTCACAAAATGCTCTCATCACAGAATTCTTGAACTCAGTTCCATTGTCACTCCTGATTCTTTTAACTTTGAAATCAGGATGATTGTTGACTTGCCTTATGTGATTGATGATGATTTCACTAGCCTCATCTTTAGATTTTAGGAAATATGTCCAAGAGAACTTTGAGAAATCATCTACAATTACTAGGAAAATTCTTTTCCTTGAGATGGACAACACATTGACTGGTCCAAATAGATCCATGTGTAGCAGTTGCAAGGGTTCTTTAATTATTGAATCAAGCTTCTTTCTGAATGATGTTTTAATCTGCTTTCCTTTCTGCTAGGCATCACACAGTCCATCCTTAGAAAACTCCACCTGAGGAATACCTCTAACCAGTTCTTTCTTGACAAGCTCATTCATGGTCTTGAAGTTTAGATGGGATAGCTTCTTGTGCCATAGCCAACTTTTATCTTGACTTGCTTTACTGAGAAGACAAGTGACAGATTCTGCATTTGAAGAGTTGAAGTCAGCTAGGTACACATTTCCTTTTCTCACTCCAGTGAGAACCACTTTGTTGCTCCTTTTGTTTGTCATAACACAGGCTTCTGAATTGAAGGTTACTGAATTACCCTTATCACAAAGCTGGATGATACTCAGCAAATTATGCTTGAGACCATCCACTAGAGCAACCTCCTCAATGATGATATTATCTTTTGAAATCAAGCCATATCCCATAGTATAACCCTTGCTGTCATCTCCAAAAGTAATACTTGGGCCAGCTCTCTCCTTGAACTCTGTGAGCAGGGTAGAATCTCTAGTCATGTGTCTTGAACAACCACTATCCAAGTACCATAGATTCTTTCTGTTTCCCTGCACACATCAAAACCAAATCAAGTTGATTTTGGTACCCAAGTTTCCTTGGGTCCTGCCTTATTAGCTTTCTTCTTTTGCTTCTTAGGTTTGATTTCATTTGACTTAGGGATATAAGATTCATCCTTAGTCATCTGAGTTGGACCTTTGAAACCAGTCATTAAAACAGAATTATCATGCATATTTTGATTAACAGGAAAAGGCATGCTATTTACAAACATGTTATTCCAATAAGGCATGTTAAATGGCATTTGAGGCATACTAAATGCAGCATAATAAGGATTAGGTGCAAATGGCATATTAGCAAATTGTGCATTCATATTATGTACAGATATAGCATTCATAGGCATAGAAGGCATGTCATTCATGTTGGGAAAAGAAGATGGTACAGATATAGGAGTAGGCATGGCAAGTTTGCAATTAACAGACAAATGATTAACACTAATACACTTAACACAGATTTTTCTGGAAGCATATTTATCAGGTGTGTAGTTGTTATGTTTGTTAATCCCTATTTTCCCATTTCTATTGATTTCTTTTTAGTTTCTGTTTTAACCTCAATCTTTTCTAAACTGTCATTCAATTGCTTGATAGACAGATGACCAACATTCACTTTCTTCTCCTTCTTCACTTGACTTGATTCTCCTGGAACAAAGTTTTTGGAAACTGATCTATACTTTTCATTTAGCTTGGCAAGTTTGGCTTTACTCACAGGTTTGCTCACAACCGACGGATGAGGATTTATGTCACTCGACGGATAATCCTTTTGATTATCCGACGGATGACTCTCATCATCCGTCGAGTCCACATCTGTTAGCAATCCTTCAACCAAATTGGATTCCAGCTTCTCTTTACTCTTTTTCCAGGCTGCATCACAAAAGGACTCAATTCCTTGAACTTTGGTGATTTGAGCATGGACATCTCTGGATAATTTCCATGCCTTAATCACCTCATGTTCTCGTTCAAGTTGCTTCTTCAAAATCTCTTTTTATTTCAAGGACTCAGTTAATTCATCCTTAGAAATCTTACATACTATTCTCAATTTCTCAAATTCAATAAACTGAGACTCTAGCACATTATTCCTCTCACTTAAAAACATATTGTTTTCTTTGATTTTAGCATTTTCCTTAGTGAGGGACTTAAGTGTAACACGCAAATGATATAATTCTGTAGACATGTCATTAATTGCATCATTACACTCAGCTTTAGATATATTTTCTAGGTTAGTGGTGATTACCTGATTACTTAAGAACTTGTCTCTATTTCATCAGACTTGGCCATTGGGGCTAGATTTACATAGCTGACATCTTCATCCTCATCCAAACCATCTCCTGCCCAGTCATTTTCTTGTGTAATAAAAGCCCTTTCTTTTTGTTTGAGCAACTCAAAATACTTCTGTTTATAATCAACAGACTCAAACTTCTTTTTACTGGAATCTGACTTTGTAAAGTCACTGGCAAAATGCCCTGCCAAGCCACATTTGAAACATTCGAATATTTATTTATCCACCATGTTTCTATTTGGCTTAGCTGCTCCAAAGTTCTTCTTGAACTTGAGCTTGGAAAATATTCTGGAAAGGAATGCAAGATGTTCATCAATATCATCCATATCATCTTGGCTCAAAGAATCTTCATTTTCAGCTACCCGCCCCTTGCTCTTGTTTCCACAGACCTTTGTAGTAGACTCAACAACTTTTACCTTCACTTCCTTCTCCTTCTCCAACTTAGCAACCGGTGCTATGGACCCTACTTTCTTCCTTCCTTTCTCCATCCTCTCATCTTGCTCTATTTCAAGCTCATAAGTTTTCAGGATTCCATACAGTCTATCCAAAGTAAACTCCTTGTAATCTTGAGAGTTTCTCAATGAGACTGTCATTGGTTTCCATTCCTTTGGAAGAGATCTAAGGAACTTGAGATTGGAGTCTTTTTTCTGATAGACTCTTCCATGCAACTTCAGAGCATTTAGTAGTTTTTGAAACCTACTAAAAATGTCAGTGAGAGACTCACTATCTTCATAATGAAAATGCTCATATTGCTGAATTAGCAGCTGCATCTTATTTTCCCTTACTTGCTCAGTACCATCACAAATAATCTGAATTGTGTCCCTAAATCTCTTTGGCTGTTTTGCAGTTAATTATGTTATCAAACATATCACCATCAACTCCATTGAACAATATATTCATGGCCTTCTTGTCTTTCCTGACTTGCTCAATTTCAGGATCTGACCATTCATACATAGGTTTGAGAACATATGGTTCATTTCCTGTTGCAGCTCTCATTGGTACATGAGGACCTCTCTCTATGTAATCCACATAGGCCTCATCTTGAGAAAGAAGATGTAGGTGCATCTTCACCTTCCAGTGGTGATAATTGTCTTTGTCCAGAAATGGAATCTTCACACCAACATCCTTCTTGTTCATCTTGCTGTTTGTTGTGATATTTAAACTCTTTTTACTTCAAGAGCTTGCTCTGATACCAATTATTATTCCTTAAATATATAACAAGAATTACAGAAGGGGGGGGTTGAATGTAATTCTGACTACTTTTGATATTTATGAAAAATGGTTCCAACTCAATTTATATCTAACTGTTTGATTTGCAAAGTGCGGAATACAGAGTTAAGTAAATCAAACATAAAGTAATAAAAACTCAGGTCTTAAAACTTTCTAGTGGATTTGAATGTATCCACCAGATATATATATATATATATATATATATCAAGAGAACCTATATATATATATCAAGAGAACCCTGTGAAGCTTGAATAGCTCACATCTGCTTTACAAGTGAACAAACAAACTACAGAGAAATTCTACAGAATACAGCTTAAAAATGTTTCTCTGCTAAGAATGTGTTTGCTTGGTTAGTTTATTCTACTAGCTACACTTAGTTTATATATCACCAAGTTTACATGATAATAAGACAAGATAATAAAACAAAGCCTATCAAGTCTAATTTCATGCTGCTTCACTACTCTATTCCAGCATCTTTGAAAATCTTCATAACTTGCATGAAAATGGTAATACTTCTTTGTTCTCATTTTCCTGCTACACAGGATGCCACATTCCTTTTGCAAACACTCGACACATGTGACTGTGTTGTCATTGTCAACAGATATTTGAATTGATCATCCGTGGGTACATGCTTGTTATCCGTCGGGTAGCCTTCTTGATCATCCGTCGGGTAGCTTTGTTGATCATCCGTTGGGTAGCTATTTTATCACTTGACTCCATTTCATTTGTGCAGAATTACAAGACATCTTATATTTACATTTGATTAACCTATTCCGCACATCTACTAGTAGTCTACATGATTTATAAGCTACTACAGAATCTATACAAAGTTATTTGCATAAATGTGCTACATGACTTACTGTTACATATGCTACACACCCGGTGGATATCAATTAGTCATCCGTCGGGACTATAACTGATCATCGGTCGGGTGCTACAAAATTTACTAAGTTAAATTTACTAAAGTGTTTTGTTTAACTTATCATCAAGTACACAACATATTCCTAACAAGTTTCTCCTCTTGGATCATCCCTTCTTGAAGTACATTACATAAAACAACCTATACTAATGTACTTACATAAGAAAACTCGAGTTACATTCGAGGTAAAATAGTTACAACAATAATGAAAATGACATGCAAGTAGTATTTATAAAACCAAAACCATAAACTTTAATCTAAAGGTCTTAAGGACATAACCAGCACCATACTCAAGTAAACAAATAAAGAACTTGAGAAAAATAAAATATAGCGAGGGTCGGGGGCGGCAGCCCCGGGCGCGGGTTCGGGGCGGCAACCCCGGGCGGGGTCCGGGGGCGGCAGACCCCAGCTGGGGTCGAATCTAGTATAGAAGGATAATGCAGAATTTTTTTAATTTCGGAAGACCAGTCTAGTACAGGAATCTCAATTTCAGGACTAAAGATCATATCTTAACCAGCCTATGCCACTACTGCATCAAATGCAGTTTCAAAGGATAATGCACACATCCATCAAAGGATAAATCCATCATCAGATAATTCCATCAACGGATAATTCCATCAATGGATAAATCCTTTAATGGATAAATCCATCAACGGATAAATCTATCAACGGATAAATCTATCAACGGATAAATCCATTAATGGAGGAATATATCAACGGATAAATCCATCAACGGAAGACTAGTCTAATGTAGAAATCCAATTTTAGAACTACAGATCATATCTGAACCAATCTCTACCCCTACTGCATCATATGCAGTTACAGAAGTATGTATCATATACACACTAATCATTCCCCGTAGAACAGATCATGTCAATAAAACATATGTCCAACAGTTTAGATCACTATCTTAAACCAGATATCATGCATAACATACAAATTGTATACTAATCAGTCATGACATAATATAACGTGATAGTATCATCATATACATAAACATCACGTGAATATACAGAAAGCTCAAGATAACAGTTCGATCATAAATCAACATAACAACATTCTATATTAAATCTCACACATAAACCGTATCACATACATACATGACAGATTTGATTCATGCTTAATATATTGATAAACTGTTAAACACGAAACCCAATCATCCCATTATATACATAGCTCTGATACCATTATTAGTGATTCGAGCATTTAAATGCAGCGGAAAATAAAAATTTTGAATCCCTACCTCAGGATCTATGTATAATGAACGGATGATTTTGGAGAATAGGATCATGTACCTTAATAAAGCTTTCCTTCTGAATATGATGAACGTTCTAATCTTGATGAATCACAGTAGCCCTCCTTGAGAAGATCTGCTCTCCCAAGGTATCCACATGAACGTCCGATCGTCCAACGATCACCGGAGCCGGTACTAGCCGATTGGTTACCTCTGCGTCTCTCTCTCTCTCTCTCTAGCCTCTCTAGGATGTAGAGCTTGTAACACCCCCAGATCCGGGGTCAGGGATCCGGGTTGTCACGAGTTCTATTTCCCTTAATAATACTTAACCTTAACAATCAACCAACTACTGCGTACGGTGACCCCACAATATACACACACACCCCACAAGTTATAGTCTCAGAGATGAAAACCAAAAATAACACAAGTCATTTATTCCACAATTATAAACCAATTCACCTCAAAAGGGTTTCTGAATAATTTACATATTCTTTGCCATTATTATAATTCATAATATAAATAAGTCTGGTTCATCAATAGTTGAAGCCTAGCCTATTGGTAGTTCCTACCTCAGCTACGGCGACATCAATGCTTCCAGAAAACTGCGGAACGTTTCCTAACCGCTTGCGAATTGGAAGCTTGGTCCTGTTCATCTTTTCTATCTGATGTTGTGTGATGAGAGAAGAAAGCAAGGGTGAGCAACAAGCTCACCGAAATAATATGCATAATAATTAACAATATATGAGCATTCTCATAGTACTCATGAAAGTCTTGGTCAAGAAGAAATGAACCAAGTTTGACCTCTTAATGCGACGAAGTCACAAAATATTCAGTATATATACTTATATACTTTTCAAAATCTTTGAAATCCTCTGCCATGTATAATATACACAGAGTTCCAGTTTATAACTGTATAATAATATCGTTGCAAGGTGATCTCATATATCTAATCTTGTCTCAACGTTTTTCTGAAAATCTTTGTCATGCATAAGATAATCATTTACTAGATATAAGTTGAAAGGATGAAGTTAAAAGATACTCCAATATACTTATATCATTTCCGAATACTACTTGAACTACCACCGTTCAAGGTATAAATAGTTCATCACATATATGGAGCTACAAGGCATAACTTGTATATAATCAATCTTTGAAATATCATTCAAAAGAAATGAAGTTATGAGATACTTAATTTGATGGAAACATCATTTTGAAAACTCGACCCTGCCAACACTCAACAATCGCCCAGCCGTAGCCTTTCTATCGAAGTGCTCTGGGTAGTGTTGCAGAAATATCCAACTGGATGATGAACTCATTACGGGAGTTTACCGCGCCAGGAAGACCACTTACGATGATCAGTCGTAGTAGTGCAACCTCACCATTTTCTACATGTAGAGGAGAACCTGTAGGATTTACTTGTCAACCGAACACTGGACTTCTAAGGAATGGACCGTCTTAGCGGAACTTCCAGGCCATTTGGGCCAATATAACAAGGCTGGGCCGGCGCCACTCGACCACTTACGCCACTCCAAGTTCAGATGAAATCCATGACTCTGAAACGTAAAGCTTGTCCCCCCTTTCCCCAAGTAGAAACCTGTTGATACGGCTCCACCAAGAAGTCATATCTAGTTGGAAAGGAAAACTCACCGATATTTCCCAGGCGGTGCCTGTTAATGGATTAACTTGTTCTAAGAATTTTACTTCCCGAGTGTTGGGTAAGTAATCAGAAACTCTTTTATCAAAACAGCAACCTTGTTGCGAATATAAAACACACCACAGAGTCTGATCCCTCAGATTTTGAGCGAGTATTTAAATCCCCTTCGAAAGGAGGATCTTAAATATAAAAATGAGTTTTGGGATCCGCCCTAACCTTTAAAAATCATTTTGAAGACTCGAAAACATTTTTAAGAATGTTTGGAGTAATGCTGATTTAATAAAATAAATCAGTCCCAGTATATTAGAAAATATCTGAATATTATTATTTAAATAATATTCCCATAAAGAATAATCTTTATAAAAATAATTGAAGTAGAAGTTTTAAAACTTATACTTAAATGACCAAATATATACTTATACGAAAGTACGATCTTTATTTGAATAGTCGAAAATAAGTTTGATTATCGAAACATTATTCTTTAATAAAATAGAGAATATTATTTAATAAAATAAGCGGAGTCATAAGTCCTCGAATGAATATTCAAAACAATATTCATTAAATAAAATAAGCGGAGTCATAAGTTCTCGAATGAATATTCAAAACAATATTCATTAAATAAAATAAGCGGAGTCATAAGTCCTCGAATGAATATTCAAAATAATATTCATTAAGTGAAATAAAGTTATCGAATAAGCCTTATTCGAATAATAGTTTTGAAAACTATTTATATATATAAATAAATATATATATATATATATAATATACTCGGGAACATCGTCTCCCGGTTTAGAAAATAGGTATTATGCAACTAATAAGCATTTGAATCAACAGATATATATCAAGATTATGAAACAGACATGCATATATACCACATCACATGCTCCAATATATCGCAAGATTTGCTAATTAACCATCATGCATCTATCACGAGATAATGCATATACATATGTATACATCACAACAACAGTATAACGGGTAGAAAACTTGCCTGAGCGACTGGGGGTGATAAATGGCTTGGGACGAGTCTGGTAACCTATAAACAACATATAAGTTGGAATTAAACAAAGTCGCTTATGAATCTATATTTTAACCAATTAGACCCTAACGTTCGCTTTTGTGCTTAACGATTCACTTAAGTCGCTCGAGTACCCTCGGCTCCACCATTTTTAATAAATTAACCATTAAGGGTTTTAAGGCGATTCTATCGCAAGTACCCTACCAACTGCCTAATCCACTTAACATAATTGTTTCATACCCCAATTATTCATTTAAAGTCCTTAACTAAGGTTTCAAAGTAAGGCGAGGGGTAAGGGTTCGGTCGCGAAACGCCGTTACTTAAAACGGTCGTTTCTCCTAAACCGTACATCGAATTCAAGCGAACCACATATCAAAACGAAGCTCGTAACATGAACTATCTAATCATGGCAATGGTCAAAACCTAACAGTGAGTTCATGGGTCCTGATGTTAAGAACAAAAACAGTATAAAGTAAATCGGGCATTACGACGGCTATGTTTACGCGATTACCAAATTTTATCCTACTCCAAATCAACCATAAATCAATCACAATTCAACCATACAACCAAAATCCATCCATACATCACTACAACAGCCCCAACACCTCAAGTTTTACAATTTATATTATTCTCAAACATGAACTAAAACTATTCTTAAGTTCATTAACTAATAACCAAGATTTACAACTCCAAAAACATCACAAAACCAACTAATCTCTACGTATTCAATCACCATGCTTCTCATGAACTATCCTACTCGTAATAAGCTCTTAATATTCAATAACAATGCTAGGTTAAGAGATTATACCTTCCTTGGTGAGTAAGAGTAACTAAGGAGCTTGGAATCACCCTTGAAAGTCCTTACCAAAGCTTAATCTAACCAAAAACACAAGATCAAACAATTTAAATTTCTTGAAAACACTATTCACTCTCTTCTTAAATGATTTATTGAAAGAGATTGTGAAGGAATTTGGAGCTTAAACTCCTAGGATAGCCATAACTAATCATAAGGAACCTTGGATAATTACCTTGCAATTTAACAATGGTTGGATCTTGGATTTTGAAATTTTCCTCTTTGAAAAAGAAGAAAAGCCGAGAGCTTCTCTTGAATAATGAGAGTCAACTTTGTTTTTGTGTTTTTTTGATTTGTTTGGCTTGGTTGATCCACTTTTGTTTTGATTTATTACCTTTTAACCATGGTGAATTTTGTGTGGTTTATAATCAACCAACCTTCCTTCCTTTTTGGTCATGCTTAGGTCATCATTCTTATATCATCTTCCCATGCTTGTCCTCTTTTTATTGGTTTGATGACATCATCCTCACTAACCTCTTTGATTAGCTCCTAATTACTTGGCTAATGATCGTTGATCTGTTATACGGTTCGCTTAACTTTCGTTTTCATTTATCGTTTGAGGGATCATACCCGGGATCTTATTACTTGGGTTCCCTTAACCTTTCTCAATACATTGTATTCCTTTTATGATCCTTTCTTATAATCCTTGAATTTAAATCCTTTTTATCCTGTTCCCTTATACTCAATTCTTTCGGTATCTGGTTGATTTTTGGGAAAAATCAAAGTGTTCGAATTTGGATTCTGACGATCTTTACATACACTTATATCCCATATAAAGTACTAATAAGATCTCAGAATAACAATAGAAGAACCCCTACATAGTGTGGCATGGAAAGTTTTCTTATTCAGCATAATCAGCAAAATACTATTCATAAGGGTTACTAAAAGTTTAAAAATTTTGGGGTTATTACAGTCTCCCCTCCTTAAAAGGATTCCGTCCCGGAATCAGGAAAAAAATAAATAGGGATACTTTCTTAGCATTGCACTTTCTAACTCTCAAGTCAATCTTCCCACATTGTGGTTCTACCATCAAACTCTGACTAGTTTGATAGCCCTTCTCCTAAGCACTTGTTCCTTTTCAATCTATAACCCTTCCTGGTTGCTCCATATAGGTTACGTCGGGTTGCATGTCTATGCGCTCATATGCCCCTAATTGTCTGGCATCCGAATTATACTTCCTTAATATTGATACGTGGAACACGTTATGAACTTGCTACATGTTCGGGGGTAGGGCTAGCTCATATGATAACTTCCCAATACGTCTTAATACCTCAAAGGGTCCAATAATTCGTGGGCTTAGCTTTCCTTTCTTTCAGAACCTCATCCATCATTTCCAAGGGATACCTTTAACATTACTAGGTCCCCTATTTCCTATTCCTTGTCCTTTCGTGTCAAATCAACATACTTTTTATGTCCACCTTGAGCTACTACCAGCCATCCTCTGATTAGATCTATTATATCCTTGGTTTTTTGGACCACTACTGGTCTGAGCATCTTGCGCTCTGTAACATCATCCTATCATAAGGGAGATTGATATTGTCTTCCCTCAAGGATCTCATAAGGCGATATCTCAATACTGACATATGATCTATTTTCGTAAGAAAACTCAATCCGTGTTAAGTGACCATTTCAAATTCTTTCAAGTCTATTGCACAGACTCTCATAATAGCTTTTAGCATTATAACTTTTGCTTCTCAATACCCTATTCTTTTCCAGTTCGTAGTCATTACTATCTTCCGTACATAATACTATACCGGTTACACTTTTGCTCGTTAGCATTCTATAATCTTTTAATAATTGTGTCAACCTTAGTATCACGAACGCGTTAGATTCGGAATACCACCGCACTGATACTACTCCTTTCTAGCTGCTTCTATCTTTGAAAGCTTGATCCATCGTATAGAAGTAAAAGAATTTATTGAGAGATCACTATGATCATGAACACTTGTTATATCGCATAGTTAGTACAGAAGGTGGCCGGCCTTTAGTACTTGGCAAGCAATTAAACAACATGTGGTATCCTACTAGGCTTCTATCACACAGATAGATAGTCATTCGGCAATACCTCCCCTTCTAGAAGGGTTGTTCTTCTCAGCTTATACAAAATGAAAAGGAGAGAAAAGAACGAATTGAAGAGAATTGTATATGAAGAGAAAAAAAAATATACTGTCACAAATATCTGGCTTGGAATCTACCTCTGAACTATAGAGGTTTGTCATAGGAGAACAAAACATATGTGTATATATATCAACATCAAGTATTATCGCATCGCATTTCACATGCTTAAATATATATATATATTATTTTTTTGCTATTATGTCCATCATTCTATGGACCCATGTTCTTCCTCGAGCTTATACTCAATCACCTTTGAAACTCCCTCATCATCGAAAATCGAATCTGGGGTCTCATTCTAGACATCATCGTTACTAGAATCCTACGCTTGCACCGCAATCTTCCTCGTATAGTAATACGACCCTCTATTGATAAGAAGGAATAAGTATTCAATAGGTAGATAATCTACTTAATTAGTCTATTCAAGGATAACTTATACATCACCACAACCCGATTAGGGGTACCTAATCTCAACATCCATTACACTACAACTCTCACGGTTGTAATCGGCTCATTATTCAAAGAATCGTTGCTGCATTACTATGGTCCACCACTGACCTACTGTCATCATTCATTTTCCTTAGGAATCTTAATAGCTAACCCTATGGAGTCCATACATGTCGTATCAAATTCTTCTAAGGAATTAACATAATCACCATTCATAATTCATGAAGAACACTCCAGATCCTGACGTACTTTCATGACATGAAGCAGATAAAATTGCAGAAGAGTTTCAATCAAAGCAACGATAGCAGGTTAATACCATTCTTAATCATATGCCTTCAATAGAAGACTTAACTCAAAGGTTCGTTTAGTCCTTTTTGAAACATGGTCCTGGATTATTCTCAAGATAGGACCTTCTAAGATAGAAAGCCCGCTCAAGGCGATTACATGAATTAAATCTTTACCAAACTACTATTACGGTTGAGTACCGCACAGTCATCAGAAGGAATGTCAATCTTTCACACCATAATACAACCTTCACGGAATTAACCATTATCACTGTATTCCTCTGGCACGAGCGCTGATAATTGCCCTCTTACACTTAAAGTGTTGGCCACCTCATTGGCCTTTCCTGATAGTAATAGTTCATTATAATCAATGTCTTTTGAACGATCTCCAACTAAATTTTCTACCTCATTTTAAATCACTGCTTATGGGAAAATGCTTTTCTTAAGTCCTTGTGATAAAATAAGTTAAAAAAAATTACCATTTTTTTCCATAAGTCGCTGCCTTAGTCTTTAAATATAAACATTATCATGGCTGACTCTCAATCATACTTAGGACGTCTTTTATCTTGGGCCCTTCTTGCTTTAATAATTCTGACCTTCATTGGTTCAATCTATACTTTTTATGGTTTAACCCGTGCCCACCTGGCATTATTATAATTACGCCATATTTCCTTCATCAAAATTTCTATTCTTGAGAACTTTGAATACTACCTTTCTCCTTGTAAAACCTCTAAGGTTATCCTTAAATCCTTCATCAGGTACACCCTAGGCACAGGGCATATCAAGATACCATTTACTAATACCAGAATTATTGTCTATATAGTTCTGAAAAATTTCTCCACTAATCCTTAAAGGTTGTTGTTACCTTAATCCTTTCCAATTTATACTGTCAAAACTCATATTATCCCTATTAAGGGTGAAATGCCAACATTTATGCATTCCCCTAGGATTCATTCTAAGTTACAGATGTTCTATCCTTAATTCCACCTTTAAAAAGGTACATGCATCCTTCCATGGATAAATCAAGTCATATGTCCTTGATAGATTATCTTATTCAATCATTCCCACCCGGATAGTCTATACCAATTTCACAATAGCATCTTTATTCAAACTGAGGTCAACCCATATGGCCTTCAAAAGATAACAATGCTTACCCGCTTTTCTTTCCTAATTTGGTAATGACAACACGGATGTTCTGGAAGATATTGATCATGTTCAACGTGAACTTCTTCTTAATAACTCCTCATTTACTTTTGTTGTTTATCTCAACAGTCATCTCAATGTTGGGATATCTTTCATACCTGGCGTCTCCCTTTCTGGGTATCATGCCACCGGTCTTACATATACTTCACATTCTTGAAGGTCACTTCCTTCATCCCATTTTCCTAATATCTTGTTATCCTGTCTACTCAGTTCATCCGTGTTTTCTTATTAGCCCATCGATCTATCTCGAAGTGTCTTCCAATACTCCCAAATTAAAGGGGATACAATATACATATCACTTATGCGTTAAACCATCAACTTTAACTCATGGTGAATCACCTTCATCCCGACGATTACATACTTTTCTATTTCTATTTCTATGAGTCTTTAGAGTTTCCTCATACCCAACTCCCTTATCATTCCTCAAACTTTATTGCCTTTATATTCCTTTTCACTTCAGTTTCTTTTATTTTCATTTCTATTACAACCATTTCATGAACCAACACAACATAAACATTGATTTCAAACATCACGTCGTTCTAGAATTCTTGTCCTCCAGACGAATCTTGACAACTTTTACAACTTAGATTCATAACTCATCATACTCGTCCGCCTTTGTTCTGGCTCTAAAGCTTTTATACTATCTCTATAACCTTGGGAATTACTTTCCCGAAAACAATTGACTGAACTTTAATCAGTTTATTATAACCTCTGGCTCCGTGCCTTTCTTGGTCTTTCACCAGCGGGTGGCCTCTCTTTTAGAAAGGTAAGTGACAAAAATAGTCTTTTTCGCTTCGTCAATTATTTAGAATCTCAAATGGTTCCTATATTTCCTTTATCCAGGCTCTTGCCTCAACTGGGTCACCTTGTTCCTTGGAACTCTGAAAGCTTAGCGACTTAAAGGTCATGAAAGAACTTCCCACCGCATTGATTCATCAGGGTGGTGGTTGGGGTAAAAGTATAAGTTTTGTTTAGGCAGGTCCATGAATTGCCCCATAGGAATACCGTCCTGGTTCTCCCTATCTTGCTCGACTTCGGTTTTCTCAGTATAAAATGTTTTCTCATCCTCCCCATAATCGGGGTCATCCTACATGTTTTAAATCCTCATTTTCCACTTCATTAAGTTATGGGTTCCTTCTATCTTGATGGCGTCCTCCCTGACTATCACATTCAGGGTTTGCCCTAAATCTTATTCCTCGAACTATGGCTTTCACCTAATATCTCATCCTTAAGCTCTTGAACGTTTGGAACCCAAATTCTGTAGGAATACCTCATTATTCCCTTATCCTCTTTCTTGGTATTAATCTCTTCTCTATTTGTTGGCTCTCTGCCTTCATTCATCACTTTTTCTTGGCACAATATGATCTTTCCAATAATTTGGGTTGTATTGCAATCTCAAACAGCTTTTCGGTACCGGCTCCGGTTACCTTCACTTCTATTTCCATTTTCTCAAAATCTCTTATCAACTCTCCCAAAGACATTTTCATCTTGAGTCTCTCCTTTATACTAAGGGCATTAGCCCCCATTTTGGCTTTCCCTGGATGATAAAGAATCTCTTAATCGTAATCCTTGATTAGCTCTAACCACCTCCTCTGGCGCATATTGAGCTCTTTCTGCTTGAAAATGCACTAGAGCACTTATGGCTTGTGTAAATATCGCACTTCTCTCCATATAAGTAGTGCCTCCAATCTTTATGGAAAAACTATTGCCATGAGCCCAAGCTCATGGGTGGGGATATCGAATTTTATATTCCCTTAATTGTCTTGATGCGTACGCGATTACCTTGTTGTGCTGTATAAGAAGCACCCTAATTCCTTATGCGAAGCGTCACTACACATCACAAAATCTCCTTTTTCCATCCGGCAACGCCAACATAGGGGCCGTCACCAACCTTTTCTTTAGTTCTTAAAAGTTGTTCTCGCATTTCTCTGTCCATTCGAACTTCTCAGTCTTACGAGTAAGCCGCGTTAAAGGGGCTACTATCTTTATAAACTTGAACGAACCTCCGGTAGTGACCGGCCAATCCTACCTCTGGTAGTCGCCCTAACCATGGTCATCAATTCCTCAGTGGTCCTTTATTCATTCTGGTTAGGATCCTCCATGGGATCCTCCTCAGCAACAATCCCTTCTAGGACAACGTCCTCAACCGCTACGTCCTCAATATGAACATCATCCGGTCCTGCGTTAGGACGCTCTATCGGATCCACAATCCATCTCCAATTAGTAATAAAACATCATCGCGTTGTTGCTCCTCAACCTCAGGGTTCGGAGTCCCACTACCATATACAATAACGAACTACGCTTGTATCACGATATTTATAAGGGTTCCCATAAGGGTTTTAACTGTCAGTACTACGTTAGGTAGCCCGACTATGAACTTGGCAAGAGTTCTTATTATCTTAGTGAACTTATTATCTTAACGTCACATCATCTCTGAGGTTTATAACGCTTAGCTCTGATACCATTTCTGAAACACCCCCAGATCCGGGGTTAGGGATCCGGGTTGTCACGAGTTCCATTTCCCTTAATAATACTTAACCTTAACAATCAACCAACTACTGCGTACTGTGACCCCACAATATACACACACACCCTACAAGTTATAGTCTCAGAGATGAAAACCAAAAATAACACAAGTCATTTATTCCACAATTATAAACCATTTCACCTCAAAAGGGTTTCTGAATAATTTACATATTCTTTGCCATTATTATAATTCATAATATACATAAGTCTGGTTCATCAATAGTTGAAGCCTAGCCTATTGGTAGTTCCTACCTCAGCTACGGCGGCATCAATGCTTCCAGAAAACTGCGGAACGTTTCCTAACCGCTTGCGAATTGGAAGCTTGGTCATGTTCATCTTTTCTATCTGATGTTGTGTGATGAGAGAAGAAAGCAAGGGTGAGCAACAATCCCACCGAAATAATATGCATAATAATTAACAATATATGAGCATTCTCATAGTACTCATGAAAGTCTTGGTCAAGAAGAAATGAACCAAGTTTGACCTCTTAATGCGACGAAGTCGCAAAATATTTAGTATATATACTTATATACTTTTCAAAATCTTTGAAATCCTCTGCCATGTATAATATACACAGAGTTCCAGTTTATAACTGTATAAAAATATCGTTGCAAGGTGATCTCATATATCTAACCTTGTCTCAACGTTTTTCTGAAAATCTTTGTCATGCATAAGATAATCATTTACTAGATATAAGTTGAAAGGATGAAGTTACAAGATACTCCAATATACTTATATCCTTTCCGAATACTACTTGAACTACCACCGTTCAAGGTATAAATAGTTCATCACATATATGGAGCTATAAGGCATAACTTGTATATAATCAATCTTTGAAATATCATTCAAAAGAAATGAAGTTATGAGATACTTAATTTGATGGAAACATCATTTTGAAAACTCGACCCTGCCAACACTCAACAATCGCCCAGCCGTAGCCTTTCTATCGAAGTGCTCTGGGTAGTGTTGCATAAATATCCAACTGGATGATGAACTCATTACGGGAATTTACCGCGCCAGGAAGACCACTTACGATGATCAGTCGTAGTAGTTCAACCCCACCATTTTTTACATGTAGAGGAGAACCTGTCGGATTTACTTGTCACCCGAACACTGGACTCCTAAGGAATGGACCGTCTTAGCGGAACTTCCAGGCCATTTGGGCCAATATAATAAGGCTGTGCCGGCGCCACTCGACCACTTACGCCACTCCTAGTTCAGATGAAATCCATGACTCTGAAACGTAAAGCTTGTCCCCCGTTTCCCCAAGTAGAAACTTGTTGATACGGCTCGACCAAGAAGTCGTATCTAGTTGGAAAGGAAAACTCACCGATATTTCCCAGGCGGTGCCTGTTAATGGATTAACTTGTTCTAAGAATTTTACTTCCCGAGTGTTGGGTAAGTAATCAAAAACTCTTTTATCAAAACAGCAATCTTGTTGCGAATATAAAACACACCACAGAGCCGGATCCCTCAGGTTTTGAGCGAGTATTTAAATCCCCTTCGAAAGGAGGATCTTAAATATAAAAATGAGTTTTGGGATCCGCCCTAACCTTTAAAAATCATTTTGAAGACTCGAAAACATTTTTAAGAATGTTTGGAGTAATGCTGATTTAATAAAATAAATCAGTCCCAATATATTAGAAAATATCTGAATATTATTATTTAAATAATATTCCCATAAAGAATAATCTTTATAAAAATAATTGAAGTAGAAGTTTTAAAACTTATACTTAAATGACCAAAGATATACTAATACGAAAGTACGATCTTTATTTGAATAATCGAAAATAAGTTTGATTATCGAAACATTATTCTTTAATAAAATAAAAAATATTATTTAATAAAATAAGCGGAGTCATAAGTCCTCGAATGAATATTCAAAATAATATTCATTAAATAAAATAAGCGGAGTCATAAGTCCTCGAATGAATATTCAAAACAATATTCATTAAATAAAATAAGCGGAGTCATAAGTCCTCGAATGAATATTCAAAATAATATTCATTAAGTGAAATAAAGTTATCGAATAAACCTTATTCGAATAATAGTTTTGAAAACTATATATATATATAAATATATATATATATAATATACTCGGGAACATCGTCTCCCGGTTTAGAAAATATGTTCACCTTTGGGTCCCCTATACTAAGGGTATACGCAATTACTACTTATCTCTAGCATAGGTATTATGCAACTAATAAGCATTTGAATCAACAGATATATATCAAGATTACGAAACAGACATGCATATATACCATATCACATGCTCCAATATATCGCAAGATTTGCTAATTAACCATCATGCATCTATCACAAGATAATGCATATACATATGTATACATCACAACAACAGTATAACGGGAAGAAAACTTGCCTGAGTGACTGGGGGTGATAAATGGCTTGGGACGAGTCTGGTAACCTATAAACAACATATAAGTTGGAATTAAACCAAATTCGCTTATGAATCTATACTTTAACCAATTAGACCCTAACATTCGCTTTTGTGCTTAACGATTCACTTAAGTCGCTCGAGTACCCTCGGCTCCACCATTTTTAATAAATTAACCATTAAGGGTTTTAAGGAGATTCTTTTGCAAGTACCCTACCAACTGCCTAATCCACTTAACATATTTTTTTCATACCCCAATTAGTTATTTAAAGTCCTTAACCAAGGTTTCAAAGTAAGGCGAGGGGTAAGGGTTCGGTGGTGAAACGCCGTTACTTAAAACGGTCGTTTCTCCTAAACCGTACATCGGATTCAAGCGAACCACATATCAAAACGAAGCTCGTAACCTGAACTATCTAATAATGGCAATGGTTAAAACCTAGCAGTGAATTCATGGGTCCTGATGTTAAGAACAAAAACAGTCTAAAGTAAATCGGGTATTACGACGGCTATGTTTACGCGATTACCAAATTTTATCCTACTCCAAATCAACCACAAATCAATCACAATTCAACCATACAACCAAAATCCATCCATACATCACTAAAACTGCCCCAACACCTCAAGTTTTCCAATTTATATTATTCTCAAACATGAACTAAAACTATTCTTAAGTTCATTAACTAATAACCAAGATTTACAACTCCAAAAACATCACAAAACCAACTAATCTCTACATATTCAATCACCATGCTTCTCATGAACTATCCTACTCATAATAAGCTCTTAATATTCAATAACAATGCTAGGTTAAGAGATTATACCTTCCTTGGTGAGTAAGAGTAACTAAGGAGCTTGGAATCACCCTTGAAAGTCCTTACCAAAGCTTAATCTAACCAAAAACACAAGATCAAACAATTTAAATTTCTTGAAAACACTATTCACTCTCTTCTTAAATGATTTATTGAAAGAG
Organism: Apium graveolens; assembly: GCF_009905375.1. Classification (NCBI taxonomy): domain Eukaryota; kingdom Viridiplantae; phylum Streptophyta; class Magnoliopsida; order Apiales; family Apiaceae; genus Apium; species Apium graveolens. Next base: position 90,572,689 of record NC_133649.1, read on the forward strand.
ATTGTGAAGGAATTTGGAGCTTAAACTCCTAGGATAGCCATAACTAATCATAAGGAACCTTGGATAATTACCTTGCAATTTAACAATGGTTGGATCTTGGATTTTGAAATTTTCCTCTTTGAAAAAGAAGAAAAGCCGAGAGCTTCTCTTGAATAATGAGAGTCAACTTTGTTTTTGTGTTTTTTTGATTTGTTTGGCTTGGTTGATCCACTTTTGTTTTGATTTATTACCTTTTAACCATGGTGAATTTTGTGTGGTTTATAATCAACCGACCTTCCTTCCTTTTTGGTCATGCTTAGGTCATCATTCTTATATCATCTTCCCATGCTTGTCCTCTTTTTATTGGTTTGATGACATCATCCTCACTAACCTCTTTGATTAGCTCCTAATTACTTGGCTAATGACTGCTGATCTGTTATACGGTTCGCTTAACTTTCGTTTTCGTTTATCGTCTGAGGGATCATACCTGGGATCTTATTACTTGGGTTCCCTTAACCTTTCTCAATACATTATATTCCTTTTATGATCCTTTCTTATAATCCTTGAATTTAAATCCATTTTATCTTGTTCCCTTATACTCAATTCTTTTGGTATCTGGTGGATTTTCGGGAAAAATTAAAGTGTTCGAATTTGGATTCTGACGATCTTTACATACACTTATATCCCTTATAAAGTACTAATAAGATCTCAGAATAACAATAGAAGAACCCCTATATAGTGTGACATGGAAAGTTTTCTTATTCAGCATAATCAGCAAAACACTATTCATAAGGGTTACTAAAAGTTCAAAAATTTTGGGGTTATTACAGAGCTGCTAGGGTTTTTCTCTAAAACGTGGTGCAACTTCTAACCCTAAAATTATACATCTTAATTATATATAGGGGAGAGAGGATTAGGGTCTAACCCTAAACCTAATGGGCTTCTAAAAAGACCCATTCTGTTTTGGGTTTATATTATTATTAAATTCGAATTCGAATGTATTTACAATTAATCAAGTCTCAACTAATTAATTTAATAATTAAATTCAAATAAATAATAACAAAATATTTAAATTCATAATTTAATTAATACTTCATTTAAATGTTCTTTGTGTGTGACCCTTTAAGTTATTATTATGTTGGAAATAATTTTATTTTTCAACAATAAAAATATAAACAATGATTGGCATCTAGTAATACATCATTGCTCCCAAGTAATAATAATAATTGGTGATTCAATTAAACTTTTCGTGAATAATGTACAATGTAATATAATCCCTTTAGCCTTATATTATAGATCAAACTCGAGGCATGCATTGTGACATCCTCTGCTAATGTTTAATCCTACTTTTCTTGATCAATGAGTAAACTATTAAACAAATCAGTATTTGAGCACAGCCATGCATTTTATAGTCTTACTCAATCAAGAGGCCAATAATATCACTCCGTTAAAAAAGGAGGGCTAAATCCCATATAGATCATTCATATTTCTCATACGATTCATAATATACCCAATGTCTACTTTTATGATTACCCGGTCAAGGATAACTTTCAATAGTATCAAAGTATATTAATTCTCGTATAGAAATATAATGATTTTAGGTCTAAGGACCAATACATTATTATCACTGTGAGATTAACTTATGACACATTAAACATGTAGTATCTCACAACGGGTCAATCCAGCACCATGTATTTATTTAATACACGTGCCTGTGTTTTGACTTTAGTATCACCATACCAAAGATCAATGAGATGTGATCATCAGTCAACAAACACACTAGTCTCAACGCATTAATTATCGTCCCTTAATAATAATACTTGACTAGGGACTTTTAGGAATATTAATACTATTCGCATAATCTCATTTTTAAGTCACGTACTTAGAGATATATATTTACATATCATATTCCAAGGACATTTATTAATCTAACATATTATCGCAGAAAATAAAGATAAATAAATTACTAAAGAATAATCCATAAAATCATAATTAATAATCCAAATGTTTCATAATATAAATATAATAGTGTTGTCCCTAGGGCACAAACACTAACATGCACCCCATAACCCACACCTCTTTGCAAACTCTTCAACCAGGAGACCGAAGATTTCTCATCAAAAAACTGCTCACAAACACTCCGCAGAATGAACATATCCAAGCAGCGATGGGCCTTTGGAAAGAAAATAATCATCCCGAGCCTGAATTCGAATAGGAAGAACAGCAAATAGACTCTAGGAACTCTCAGCGCACCTAGGGTTTTGTCCTAGATAGAATTGCCAAGAATCTGAAAAGGCCAACAGGTGATGCTCGAGATCATATAAGGAGAAAATAACTCAGGAAACATATTCAAAAGGAAGAAGAACCTGAGGTTAAATAGCTTACGGAACTTGGTCTTATTTCCTAAATTAACCGAATCAAATCTAATTATAAACTAATCTAACTGTGTAAACTCCACAATTAAAATTTTGATTATGATAAAAATTAATAATGTATATTTATAATAAACATAAATATTAATAATAATACATTCCTAAATATATATGCTTTAGCTATTCCTTGTAAAAAGAATATGGTTTGGATTCAAAACAAATATTATATATGATCTGCATAAAATAATACCCCCTCGTTTACTTTTTTGGTTGTCACTCCCATTTATTTACATTTCAAAAAAATTCAAAAATAATAAAATTATATAAAATTCAACTACTTCAACTAGTTTACTCCATTATACTTGGTTTATAGCATCTCCAGTACACTCTTCCTTTAGGCTCCAAATTCAAAATATAAAGAACATGAGTAAAAATGTAACTCCAACAGACTCTTAGTGGCTCCTCGAGTCACTAATGTTGCACTCCCGAATTTTTATGGTGAATAAAATAAAAGAAGAGAAAATATGGTGAGAGAATGGAAACGAAAAAATATTTTTGTGTGCTCCCGATTTTTTGTGAAAATAAGAGAAAATTTTAAAAATAAGGATATGTGGCAGAAATTATTTGAATAGTTTTATTAAAGCTTCTTTCCCATCATCCCATGTTTGGGAAGAAAGTTATGGAGAGAAAATTGCTAGAATTTTCTTTCCGGATCATTTTTCTTCTCTTCACAAAAAATACGGGAGCACATCTTGGATTTTTTTTTTTTGAAATGTTCTCTTCTATTCTTTTCTCTTCTCTCGTTAATCTAACTCGAGAGCACGGCGTAAGAGCCTCCATTTCCTCTTTATTTTTAAGAGCCTCAAATTTTCTTAACCTATATTTTATAATAAAATAATATTTACACTTTTTTCTCTCTCCCATTATTTTGTTCTTATATAACTTCAATGTGCTTTTAATAAAATAATAGATTAAGAGTGGGTTTAGATATCATTATTGGATATGAACATAACTTATATTACTGTGAGCTATTTTTTTATAATATTTATTAAGAGGGGTTTAAGAGTATGAGCATGTTAGAGATGCTCTTGTACATTAAATATTAATCGGTCTTACCAATTTACTCACTTTTCTTATTTTTCACCACTAATTTATACTTGTGTTAACCTCTATGTCCAATCCCAACATGAAGAATTTGTTGGGACGAGAGTATATAATTAAAATTTACTAAATTAGGTTTAACATTAGAGAATTTTTTAATGGTACCCTCTTAGAATTGACTTTTTCAAATGACACACAAAATAGTTGCGGCTTTCAAATGGTACCATTCTACTATTATATCATAATATGAAGTACCCATATCGCTAATCTCCGTTGGTCAAATATTATAGTTTGGGTATCATTTGAATAAAAAGTCAATTATAAAAGAGTACCATTAATAATTTCGCTTAAATATATTATTATGATTTTTGTAATCCTATTATTTGGAAAATTTAGAAATATGTACGAGTTAGATTTAATATCAGTTATTACAATTGGGGTTAAACTATTATCTTTTTAATAGACACTTGCATATGCATGCATACTCATCTATAAATTATCTGATAAACTTCAACAAACTCGCCATTGAAGTGCAATAAAATTAGAACGAAGAAAAAAATTAAACTGTTTATACAATTCTACAACCAACTCCCTTCCTCTTATATTCAACTAATTAATGAAATTTTTTCTACTAACTAGCTCTCTATCCGTTAATCACTAATACTCAATATCATATTGGTGACCCAATCACTAGTTATAAATATAGAAATTGTGAAAAAAACTAAAGATTTAATGGTATCACATTAGTGATTTTTAGTACAAATTCGTTATTTTTGTTATAGAAATTAACGATTTTCACATAATAAAGTAGTGACTTCGTAGTAATAATTTTTCCTTTTCATATATATATATATATGTAATGATATATTTCAAGAGAGAGAAGAAAGTTATCACATATATTTAATCTACTTACACATATAATAAAATGTATAGTTAATTACGAGATCCTCCTTAGTTTCTAGTTTCTAGTGTACATTAGTTTATAATGGATTAGCACCATGTATATACATGATATAATAATAAAATTATATTAAAGATGATATTTTCAGAATAATAGGATTTAAAAAAAATATGAATAACATATTAGTGATGCCCATCTAAACTTGACCTTTTCATGAATACCAAAAATAAAACGGGTTAATGGTAGGGGTAGTGCATACATAATAGAGTAAAGTGCACATTATGTATGTGCACTTTGTTTGCCAGACCACTTTAGGTACAAAATTTTAAAATTTTCTATTTAGTGTACCTACACTTTAAACTTCGTACGAACGTGTGTACGTTCGTTAAATAATACTGACGTTGTTCCTTTCTTGAGGGCATTTCAGACAATGCATCACTACGCCATAGATTGCAAACTGCAACTTCCAACAAGCGTTGCTAAAGGCCAATGAACCGTTGCTATAGGTGCAAAAAATGCTAATGCAACGCTTTTGGGGGGTTTCAATTTTAGCCGTTGGGAAAACATTATATTGCAACCCCGACACCCCCTATTGCAACGCCTGATTATATGTTATAAAACAGGCTACTGCAATGCTAACCAAGGTTGTAATAGGATTTGACCAGTGTTGCAGTAGGAGTTTGATATTCAGTAAAATTTTATGGGGCCCGCGACTTGTACTATATTATACATGCTATAATATTTTCATGATTAAAATTTAATAAAAACAAAAAGTTAATATACATCCCGCTAATAAGAGATATGTTCATTTCGTAAATTCCAAATAATAAAATATAAACTAAATTTACAAAATATAAATAAACTTGAACCATCAATTACAAAAATTTCTTAAAAAGTTAGGGTCTCCAGAGTTCACTTGAGAAATATCTAATATGGTGTAAATAGCGGCCACATCCAGTGAACAACATCACCCCATCAAATCTAATTCACAATTTGAATAAGAAATAATTATATTGGTTTAGATATGTGTGCATTTTAAGATTTGAACCAAACAAAGATATATGAGCAAAATAAGTTCACTATAAGTGACATTGTTACAGGCATTACACTTACGTAACAACTCATCTTGGTAGGAGGAGCTTCTTTTAGATACTTGTATAGATGCGGGAGTTTGTGTTGAAAGTGACGTTTAAATGATGAATGGGCACTACATTATACGCCCAAATATCATATACAAATGCAAGTTATAGTTAAGGTCAAGAAGCATACAGATGCTATTACAAATATATTATTATAAAAGACATGCATGTACTTTAACAAGACTAAGACAATTTGTCAACCCTAAGTAAGTTGTATTGTTATCTAAATTTGTATTTTATACTTGTAACACTTAAAGTCTGTAAAAATGCAAAGGAGCAGACTGGAGTTTTTTTCCTAAAACAGTATCAAGCCTAAGGATTCTATCTGAAAGAAGATCAAGAAGATCATGCCACGAAAGAATTTTAAAGAATCTTGGAGTTGAATAAATTTGTTTGGAGAGAAATACCCTAAGTTAAGTACTCTACAAGTCACAGATTTAATGTTATAGAAAAGTCATTCGAGAACTCCAGAATGGCTTATCGAGAAGTCATTCAAGTTGCAGAGAATACCGATGGATGAGGAACATCCATCGGGATAGTAGTTTGGCTAGCCGACGGATGACTACTGCTAGGCACATCCGTCGGGATACAATCACTACTCGACGGATGAGCAATATCCACCGGGTCAGAAGAAATGAATGAATTCAGAGTGTAGAAGTCAGGAAAGCTACTAGAGAACTCGGGAAGATATCGACAAGCAAAATTGAAAAACTGAAGATTGGAGATATCGACAAGTCATTTCTTCACTAGAGAACTTAGAGTTATCGACAAGTCTACATTTAGTAGAGAACTCTGAGTTATCGATAAGTCAAAGTGAAGATGTGAAGACTAGAGATTTTGACAAGCTGAAGACCTCTACAAGCCAAACTCAATATGGAGTGATAGAGATCTCGATAAGCCTATGTACTTATCGAGAGGTCAAGTGTTCTATTAATTCAAATTGGAGATCTCGAGGTACAGTCTCAAAGTACAGAATTGCAGACCAGTTCAATATCCAAGATAAATAATCAACAAACAATCCAACAGCTGGATTGACAATTCTACAAAAAGTAGCTTGAAGAGTGTGCAAGATCAATGGTAAAGATTAACTGACAGAGGAAGATTAAAGTGAACATAGGATGCTAAAGATATGATAAGCCAAAAATGGAAGATTTGCTTTTCTATAAATAGAAATGACAAGTGACGGTTTAGAAAAGCTAATAGCATGTTTATTATATGTTAGGTCATACAACACTGTAGAAGGGGGTTGAATACAGTGTAGAATACAATCAAATCGATTTTAGACACATAAGTAACAGAAAACAGATGTATTCGATATAATAAACTCTGTTACAATGGAACTGTCCTCTCTCAGTGATGAACAAATATCACGAGAGCTGCTAGGTTACAATGTATGATCTTCTCGATAATGATAACACATATAGTGTAAACCTATGTCTGTGTTTATATAGTACACAGTTACAAGATAACTTCTAATTGATATGGAATATAATTCTGTCTCCTAAAATATATCAATCAGACATCTTATATAATTCTTCTAGTCCTCTAACTCTTTCCTTGCATATCTTCTTCTGTATTAGTCTCGATCTTCTACTGTTAATCAGCTTCCTTCTTTAATTGTAAGTCCTCTCGTACTTAAGTTCTGATATGACCTTAAAACCTGATATGACACTAAGTCCTGACTTCCAGTAAGTACTGATTCCAGTAAGTACTGATATTTCCTATTTGTTAAGATCTAAAAACTAAACATGAAACATAGTATACATGACATCTCAAATATATCCAACAATCTCCACCAACTTGTAAATTAAGCAAGAATATACAAGTTAATAGATTTGATGATATCAAAAACATTTAAGTTCAAATGCAATAAGAGTTTAATAAGACTATCAATTACAACTTACAGAACATCCAGATTTACCAACATTACTGGATCAATCTGAATCCATAATGATTCTTAACAAAATCTTTCACCAGCTTATCTTCAGCTTTTCTCAGAACTTCAACTAACTGTGCTTTGACCTACATTAGTTCTTCTTCTTTACTATCACCAATTTGATAAATGGTTGTTCTGAGAGCTTGAATGGATGTTCTTTCAAGTCCATCACCAAGTCTAATAACTTTAGAATGTGAAGAGTTTTCATTATAACATAAGCATTTTCCTTTCAGATTTACTTCCACCTTAGCAGAATTCTTCAGCATAGGAATTTCTCTTCCATCATCTTCAGTAATCATTGGACTGTAATGAGAAGTCTTTATATCCGAGATTCTGAGTAGATCTTTTATAGCCTTCAAAATGTATTCTGACCACCTTCTTGTAACATCATATTTTACTTCCAGAAGTTAGTGAATATGTTGAAGCTCTCTGACAGACTTCTTTAGTACATCAGTATCAGCTAGTCTATAAGTCCTTCCATCATTGAGAAATAAGATCAATTTCTCTTGTAGATTCTCCTTATCATGACATCTATCACAACTTGAGCAGAAAACACCTTGTCAAGGTGCTTTTGTTTGATTTTTTCATATGGTTTGTCTGTCAACATGAAAGGATCTCTTAGAGTAACTTCTACTCTTGTTTGAATCTTCTCTTCGTCATAACCTAATCCAGCTCTATCTCTAGGTTGCTTGGCTCTCAACCCAAATATAGCGAGTTGATTAATCATGAGATTGGATTTTGGTTCAACTGGAGTGGCTTTCTTCCATAACAACTTCTTCTTATCAGCAATTATCATTTTATTCAAATTAACTTGAACACTGTCAGTAGTTGATATCTTGATAGCTTGATCAGAATTTGCTGTTTCTTCTATAGCTTGTTGTCCTTCATTCTGAACAACTTGAGCAGTCTAAGAGGTTGTTTTAGATTCTTCAATTATCTTTCTTCTTTTCAGAATTTGAACAGTTTCATCTTCAATAAGATTATCATCAGTTACTTGAACCATTTTGCATACTGGTTTCATCATAACTTGAGAAATTTTCATCTCCAGTGACTTAATTGGTTCATCAACTTTTCTTTTCCCTTTGTCTTTGGGATTACTCTCAGTCTGTGATCTAGTCTTGAATTTTGAACTTTTAGAATTTGACTTTTCCTTGATCACAATGCCTTTTTCCTTAGGCCTTGGAGGTTTCTTTGCATCAGAAGCTTTAGACTTAAGATTTGTCTTCTCAGTTGCAAATCTAGCTTCTTCCTCCATTGAGAGCTTCTAAATCCATTCCTGGATTGTGTTTCAGAAATAATCTTCTTGTTATCTCCTCATCAAGTATCTGGATTTTAGGATCTTTGTAATAAACAGTAGTCTGCTTCCCTTTTAGCTTCAGAGTTTGCATAAACTTCTAAGAGTCTTTTGATCCTGACTGAATCAGGATATCAGAACTTGACATCAGACTTTGTTTATCAGCACTTGACTTCAGACTTTGAACATTCACAGCATTAGAACTTGACTTGTTATGAATAAAAGATTTTCCTTGAACTTTTCTTTGACCTCTGCTCTTTTCAGAATTTCCCTGGTCATCACCTTTATCATCCTTCTTCTTCAGTACTTGAGTAGGTGAGCATTTGGACTTAACTACCTTCTCCCCCTTTTTGGCATCATCAGGAAGTAAGAGAGAAAGAAGAAGTTCAACTGAAGATTGGATTTCATCCAATTGAGCTTTCTGAGAAGCTTGATTAACCAGAACCTCAGCAATTTGGGCCTGTTGCTCCTCTTGAACCTTCTCAATGGCTTCAATTTTCTCAAGAGTAGGTCTGACATACCTATTCTTGTCAAGCTTGAGCTGCAGATCGAGCTTATCATCTTGTTCCCTGAGTGTATCAACTTTAGCATGAGTAATAGAATGTAAACCATGAAGAGTTCTTGTACTCATACAATCAGAATTTGATAATAACTCATCAGCTTTTGATACATGCTCTGTCAGAATTTTGGTGCATGGAATAAAATCTTAGTCATTCCACTTCTTGGTCCACTCAACTCCCCTGTGAGTTTCTTCCCAAGGTACAGGAGCATCCTGTCTAACAAATTTCTTCACCAAAGCTTCCTTTTCCAGAATAGGAACTGGAGTTTCAACAGAAATACTGTCTCCAGAACTTGAGGAAGTTTCATCATTTTCTGACAGTACAAGAGTGTGTGATACAACTGGAGATCCAAGAATAACGTTATCTAAATTTTGATCATCAGAATTTATCTCCAGAGTTGGTCTCTTTGATGTAGATGGTATCTCAACATCTAATATTGGAGATTTGATTGTAGATGGCTGAGCTTCAGTAGTTGGAGCTTCCTGATAAAGAACTTGAGGTATATTCAAATTGTGAATATCTATCTCAGAGTTGTCAGTTTGTTCTTTAACATCATCTGTAGCTTTTATTGGAGAGTCAGGAGGGGTAACCACTGTATCAGTAGCAGTGTCTGTGGCTTGAGCTGAAGAAATCAGAGCTTCAAAAATGATTGGTTCTTGTGAGATCATAGATTCCTGATCCCCTTCCTTTACTTCTTCATTATCTTCTGATGAAGATTTAGCCAAATACCTCCTAGCCTTCATTTTCTTCAATCTCCTTGAAAAAGAAGGAGTTGCTGTTGCAGCATTAGAATTTACAGATTTCCTTTTCAAAGTATCAGAACTTTGAACTGATGTTTCTTTCTGAGAAATAACATTCTCAGCTTCATTTATCACAGGTTCAGATGCAGGAACCTGTGCTTCAATCATTTCCTCCTCAAATCAACAAAATTTATAATTGACCATAATTGTAAGCAAAACATTCATCACAGGATAAAGTTAAAAATAGATGAAGTAAAGATTAACAAATTGCAATTAAACATGCACAGTCACATAATATGAGAAACAGAGACTAAATCTTGCAATTAAAGGATATTTTATTAATATATCAAATGAGTACATTTCATGAAATTTATTAATTACAATTAAAAATAATGATCCCTCGACTCCCTAGACCGATGTGTAATAATAACAGTCAGTAAAAAGTTAAAACAGGAGTTAATGGGCACGGGAAATAATTAACAATTATTATGCACATGCAGTTTTTCAAGACTAACACGTTTACCACTAACCCATAATGATTATGACTGTTTTATTTTACCCAAATATATTCTGATTTAAATATGACTGTTTCAGATTTTACCAAAAATAAGTCAAGTAAAGAATAATACCACATAAGCATCAAAGATTCCATCAGGATTTAATATCAGAACTTAACTTTGTTGTGTATATGTTGTGTACTTGATGATTACATAAACAAAACACCTAAGTAGATTTTACTTAGTGAAATAATGTAGCACTCGACGGATAAGGATTATAGTCCCGACGGATAAATCATTATAGTCCCGACGGATGATGACTTATTATCCATGGAGTGAGTAGCTTATGTAATAATGAGTCTGTAGCACATTTCTGTATACACCTTTGTATAGATTTTGTAGTATTATATAAGTCATGTTGACTTTAACTAGATATGCAGAATAGGTTGATTAATTGTACATAGATGATGTCCTGTAATTCTGCATAAATGAATTGAAGTCAAGTGCCAAAATAGCTACCGACGGATGATTAACAAAGCCATCGACGGATGATCAAATAGCTATTAACGGATGTTTAATATAGCAGTCGACGGATGATCAATGAAGCCATCAACGGATGATCATAAAGTCGATGGATGATCATGTACTCAACGGATAAAGAATTCAAATATCAGTTGACAGTGACAACTGGTCACATGCGTCGAAGTGTATGCAAATGGAATGAGGAAGCCTATTAACTGGGTAATAGAGAATAAAGTAACAAAGCATTAGACCCGATAGTTTTTATAATGATCCTGTCTTTTGACTTTGTAATCTTGGTAATATATAAACCAAGAAGTAGCAAATAGAAACTAAGATCTGAGATACAATAAAAAGTGAGAAATATTTGTAAGCAGAATCATTAGCATTTCTCTGTATTCTCAGTAGTTCATATTTTGTAAGCAGTTGTGAGCATTCTTGCACACAGAGTTCTCTCGATATAATATATATCTCTGGTGGAATTGTTTAAATCCATCAGAAATTTTTTAAAGACTCTTCTTTTTAATTACTTGTGTTTCGATTCACTTAAGTTTTTATTCCGCATTGTGCTAATCAATACACTTATATTTATATTCGAGTTTGAACATTTTTATTTTAAGAAAAAGATTCAAGAATTCCATTCAACCCCCCTTCTGTAATTCTTGCTATATTGTTAAGGGACTAACAATTGGTATCAGAGCAAGCTCTTAACTTATAAAGAGTTTAAAGATCAAAACAATTCAGCAAGATGAACAAGAAGGATGTTGGAATCAAGATTCATTTTCTAGATAAAGATAATTACCATCATTGGAAGGTAAAGATGCATCTTCATATGCTTTCTCAAGATGAGGCCTATGTGGACTGCATAGAAAGAGACCCTCATGTTCCAATGAGAGCTGCAACAGGAAACGAGCCATCAGTCCCCAAGCCAAGGCATGAATGGTCTGATCCTGACATTGAACAAGTCAGGAAGGATAAAAAGGCCATGAATATTCTGTTTAATGGATATGATGCAGACATGTTTGACAACATTATCAACTACAAAACTGCCAAGGAAGTTTGGGATACTATACAAATAATCTGTGATGGCACTGAGCAAGTCAGAGAAAATAAGATGCCGCTCTTGATTCAGCAATATGAGCATTTTCACAATGAGGAAAGTGAGTCACTCACTGACATTTTTAGTAGGTTTCAAAAACTACTAAATGCTCTCAAATTGCATGGAAGGGTCTATCAGACTAAAGACTCTAATCTGAAATTCCTTAGATCTCTTCCAAAGGAATGGAAACCAATGACAGTCTCATTAAGAAACTCACAAGATTATAAGGAGTTTACTTTGAAGAGACTGTATGGCATCCTAAAAACCTATGAGCTTGAAATAGAGCAGGATGAAAGGATGGAGAGAGGAAAGAAGAAAGGAGGATCCATTGCACTAGTTGCTGAGTTGGAAAAGGAGAAGGAAGTGAAGATGGAAGCTGTTGAATCAACTTCAAAGGGCAAGGGGCTTGCAGTAGAAAGTAAAGATTCATTGAGCCAAGATGACATGGAGGACATTGATGAGATCCTAGCATTTCTTTCCAGGAGATTTGCCAAGCTCAAGTTCAAGAAGAACTTTGGAGCAACCAAGCCAAATAGAAACATGGTGGATAAGTCAAAATTCAAATGTTTCAAATGTGGCTTGGCAGGGCATTTTGCCAGTGAGTGTAGGAAGTCAGATTCCAGTAAGAAAAAGTTTGAGTATGTGGATTATAAGCAAAAATATTTTGATCTACTCAAGCAAAAGGAAAGGGCTTTTATTACACAAGAAAATGACTGGGAAACAGATGGTCTGGATGAAGATGAAGATGTCAGCTATGTCAATCTAGCCCTAATGGCCAAGTCTGATGAGACAGAGACAAGTTCCTCAAGCAATCAGGTAATTACCACAAACCTTGCACATTTATCTAAAGCTGAGTGTAATGATGCCATAAATGACATGTCTACAGAATTATATCATTTGTGTGTTACACTTAAGTCTCTTACTAAAGAAAATGTTAAAATCAAAGAAAACAATCTGTTTTTAAGTGAGAGGAATAATGTGCTTGAGTCTTAGTTTATTGATTTTGAGAAATTAAGAATTGAGTGTAAGATTGCTAAGGAGGAATTAACTGAGTCCTTGAAAAAGGAAGAAATTTTAAAGAAGCAGCTCGAGCGTGAACAAGAGGTGATTAAAGCATGGAAAACATCCAGGGATGTCCATGCTCAAATCACCAAAGTTCAAGGAATCGAGTCTTTCTGTGATGAAGCCTGGAGAAAGAACAAAGAGAAACTAGAACCTAATTTGGTAGATGGACTGCTAGCAGATGTAGACTCGACGTATGATGAGGATTATCCGTCGGATAACAAAAAATGTTATCCGTCGAATGATGAAAATCCTCATCCGTCGGCTGTGAGCAAGCCCATTAGCAAAGCCAAACTAGTAAAGCTGAATGAGAAGTATGGGTCTATTTCCAAGAACCTTGTTTCAGGAGAGTCAAGTCAAGTTAAGAAAGGGAAAAAGGCTAATATTGGTCACATGACTGTCAAACAGTTAAGTGACAAACTTGAAAAGATTGAGGTAAAAACAGAGACTAAAAGGAAAAATAATAGGAATGGTAAAGTAGGGATTAACAAACACAATAACTACTCACCTGATAAATATGCTCCCAGAAAAATCTATGTCAAGTGTGGTAGTGTAAATCATCTGTCTGTTAATTGCAAATCTGCCATGCCTACTTCCATGTTTGTGCAGCCTCAATTTCTTAACATTAATGCCATGCCTACCATGACTGTTAATGCTATGTCTACACAGAACATGAATGCACAATTTGCTAATATGCCATTTGCACCTAATCCTTATTATGTTGCATATAGTATGCCACAAATGCCATTTAGGATGCCTTACTGGAATAACATGTTTACCCATAGCATGCCATTTCCTGTTAGTCATAATATGCATGATAATTCTGTTGCAATGAATGGTTTCAAAGGCCCAACTCAAATGACTAAGAATGAATCTGAAATTCCTAAGTCAAATGAAATAAGGCCTAAGAAACAGAAAAAGAAAGCTAACAAGGCAGGACCCAAGGAAACTTGGGTACCAAAATCAACTTAATTTGATTTTGATGTGTGTAGGGAAACAGAAAGAATTTTTGGTACTTGGATAGTGGTTGTTCAAGACACATGACTGGTGATTCTACCCTGCTCACAGAGTTCAAGGAGAGAGCTGGCCCAAGTATTACTTTTGAAGATGACAGCAAGGGTTATATGGTGGGATATGTCTTGATTTCAAAGGATAATGTCATCATTGAGGAGGTTGCCTTAGTGGATGGTCTCAAACACAATATGTTGAGTATCAGCCAGCTTTGTGACAAAGGCAATTCAGTAACCTTCAACTCAGAAGCCTGTGTTGTGACTAATAAAAGAAGCAACAAAGTGGTTCTCATTGGTGTGAGAAAAGGAAATGTGTACCTAGCTGATTTCAACTCATCTAATGCAGAATCTGAAACTTGTCTTCTCAGTAAAGCAAGTCAAGATGAAAGTTGGCTATGGCACAAGAAGCTATCCCATTTAAACTTCAAGACCATGAATGAGCTGGTAAAAAAGAACTGGTAAGAGGCATTCCTCTAGTGGAGTTTTCAAAGGATGGACTGTGTGATGCCTGCCAAAAAGGGAAGCAGATTAAAGCATCATTCAGGAAGAAACTTGATTCAACAATTGAAGAGCCTTTGCAACTGCTTCACATGGATTTGTTTGGACCAGTCAATGTATTGTCCATCTCAAGGAAAAGATTTTGCCTAGTAATTGTAGATGATTTCTCAAAGTTCTCTAGGACATATTTCCTAAAGTCTAAAGATGAGGATAGTGAAATCATCATCAATCACATAAGGCAAGTCAATAATCATCCTGATTTCAAGGTTTGAAGAATCAGGAGTGACAATGGAACTGAGTTCAAGAATTCTGTCATGAGAGCATTTTGTGAAGAAAATGGGATTCTACACGAATTTTCAGCAGCAAGGACTCCATAACAGAATGGAGTAGTGGAAAGGAAGAACATATCACTTATTGAAGCTGCAAGGACAATGCTGGAAGAATCTAAACTGCCAACATATTTCTGGGCTGAAGCTGTAAATACCGCATGCTACACTCAGAATATTTCTCTGGTTAATCAAGCAAGATGCATGACTCCCTATCAATTGTTCAAGAACAAGAAGCCAACTCAAAACTTTCTTCATGTCTTTGGCTGCAAATGCTATATTCTGAGAAATCAAACTGATCAAAATGGGAAGTTTGATGCTAAAGCAGATGAAGGAATTTTTGTTGGATATGCTATTGGTAAAGCATATAGAGTCTACAATCTAAGAACCAACATTGTTGTGGAATCAATACATGTTGTGTTTGATGATAAAAAGATTGAAGGACTGAAAAATGGAGATTGCCATGAGAGCCTCAAATTTGACAATGTGGAGATGGTTAGTGATGATGAAAGTGATCAAGAGAATGTATCTAAGGATAATGCGGATAAATCTACCACCAATGAAGCACAAAACTCAACATCTGTCGAGTTGCACAATACTTCATCCGTCGGAAGGCAATCTGCGTTATCCGTCGGGAGACAACCTGCTTCATCCGTCGATACTCAAAATTCACCATCCGTCGGGTTATCAAAAGGTGCAGGAAGTCAATACAGATCACCTATAGAAAGTTCCCCTTACTCAAATCAAAGATCCACAAACTCAGGGGGAGTTTCAAATAGTCAAAACTCAATCACACATCAAGACAACAATGAGGTCTCTTCATCTAGAGCTAATCTACCTAAACAAAGGAAATAGACAAAAGATCACCCCTTTGAGCTTATCATTGGTGATATTTCTTCTAGAGTTCAAACAAGAAGAGCAACTCAGGAAGAACGTCTATATAGCAACTTTCTTTCCAAGGAAGAACCAAAGAAGGTAGAAGAAGCTTTGTTGGATCCTGATTGGATATTAGCTATGCAGGAGGAGCTAAACCAATTTGAAAGGAATAATGTTTGGAAGCTGGTACCCAAGCCTAAAGGAAAGAATCCAATAGACACCAAGTGGGTATTCAGAAACAAGATGGATTAAAATGGCATAGTTATCAGGAACAAAGCTAGATTGGTTGCTAAAGGCTATTATCAACAAGAAGGAATAGATTTTGATGAAACATTTGCTCCTGTTGCAAGACTTGAAGCCATTAGAATCTTCTTAGCCTCTGGAGCCCATGCCAATTTCAAGATCTATCAAATGGATGTCAAAAGTGCCTTTCTTAATGGAGATTTGGAGGAAGAAGTATATGTCAGTCATGTTGGATTTTAATCGCAGCGAAGGCATGGTAAAACACTTTTACACATACAAAATCCAAATAAAAGCATATAAATCGTGGTAAAAACATATGGATCGATTACTAACCTTTAATATGCGATCCAAAAGCAACGATCGGAGATCCTTAGCAGTTGCTCCTTAAATGTGAAGCACTCCACCGGTATAGACCAAGAAAACGACGTTAAGGAGGAGGAGGAGGTGGAGAGAATTAGGTTTTATAAAATTTTGGGGTAAGAATAAAAATAGGGTTTATAATAGTATATTTATAGGCAAAATTTTCAGCTAAAATTTTCCCATAAAATATTATTATTATTAACCCATTTATTATTCTCATTAATAATTAAAACACCTTTTAATTATTAATCCTTTTTCTAAACACTTTAGAAATAATTCACTCTCTTGATTTAATTTCCAAAATTAAATTCTTAATTAATAATATTAAGAACTTTTCTTAATTAATTTATAATCAATTAAATCTCATTTAATCAATTATTAAATTTGCCAATTAATTATTTATTTCACAAATAAATAATTATTAGCCATTATTAATTAATTCCTCCACCAATAAATCGTTCTCTTTTTATGGTGTGACCCTGTAGGTTCAATATTAAGCCGGTAGTAGAAATAAATAATAATAAAACTATTTTATCATTATTTATATAAATTCTCTAATTTATTAAATATGATTAATTAATTAATCATATTTATTCTACATCGTGAGGGATACTTCTCAGCATATCGCGACTATCCGGATAATATGAATTCACTGCTTAGAATACCTGGAACCTATTCAGAGAATAGTTACCGTACAATAAACTCCTTCCACCCTACAATGTCCCGATTAAATACAAGGCATGGATCTCGTGTCAAGCCTATCTAATTTAATCATTTGCTTACCATTTACTATGCTCAGTTCTATGTAAATTAGAAACTCTTTTCTAATTTCATTCACTCTGGCCAGAGATTCCTGAACTAGCATATGTGGATCAGCCTTGAACATTCGCTTCCTTCACTGGAAGGGGTAGATCCTTTATTGATCATACACTATCTTCGTGTACAAATTCCTATACCCAGTAGAGCCCTAATAATTGTCCCTGGAGACTAAGAAATAAACCAAAGCATAGTTCAGTGTACACAAGATGACTATGATGACCTCAAGTCTAAGGATACTTGTACAACTATCACTATATGAACAACTGCTGACACGTGAGTGAACTCCATCAGTTGTTCAGCTGGGCGAGTCATGTTCAGTGAACTTATTCTATAATAAGCACATACATACTAGCTATAGTGTCACCACACAAATGTCTATGAGAACAGACATCCTTCATAATGAAGCAAGCATAGTATGTACCGATCTCTGCAGATTATTAATTACCAGTTAGTAATCCTACGACCAGGAACTATTTAAGTTTAGAGTTATCATCTTTTAGGTCTCACTATTATGATCTCTTCATAATCCATAAAAAGCTTTACTCTAAACTATGGTATATCTTATTTAAACACTTAAATAGATAAAGCCCGTAATAAAAACAAAACAACTCTTTTATTAATATCAATGAAATCAAAACAGATTACACAGGAAGTTATTCCTAAATCCTAATACATGATTGAACTTAGGACATATTCCTTTCAATCTCCCACTTGTACTAAAGCCAATCACTCTGGTATCTAATACCCATCTAGTCTTTATGACGATCAAAGTGACTTTCAGAAAGTAGCTTTGTGAGTGGGTCTGCTATGTTGTTATGTGTGTCAATTCTATTTCAATACAATACAAGAAATGTTATCGCGCTCCCACTAACCCTTTTGTAGACACATGGTTCATCTACGTTTTTCATAAAACCAAACTCTTTGATTGTCTCATCAAAATGGATGTTCCATCTACGAGAAGCTTGCTTTAAACCACATATGGTTCGCAGCAGCTTACACACTAGGTTTTCATTTCTCTTGGAAAGAAAACCATCTGGCTATTTGCCAGATATAATAGTCGTAGTAAGCAGCATTCGTAAGCAAAATCCGAACTGATTTTAACAGGGCTACAGGTAAAAGGTTTCATCAAAGTCAATCCATTGCCTTTGTTTGAATCCTTTTCCCAAAAGTCTGGCCTTAAAGGTCTCCACCTGGCCATCTGCTCTAATCATTCTTTTGTATCCCGTATACATAGATTTCATTCTGGATTTCATGGCACTATGCCATTTCTCTGAGTCAACACTACTCATAGCCTCATTATAGGTCACAGGGTCGTCATCATCAATGATCGACAACTCATTGTCATTCTTAATGACAAGGCCATATTACCTCTCAGGTTGGCAAGACACTCTCCCTGACCTATGAATGGGCTGTTCCACAGAAGGTTGTTCAGTCAGAACAAGTGTTTCCACTTGATCCGTAGTAGTTTGTGCTTCTTGAACTTCATCAAGTTCAATTTTGCTCCCACTGTTTCCTTCAAGGATAAACTCCTTTTCCAAGAAGGTAGCATGTCTGGAGACAAACACCCGATGATCGGTGTAAAAGTAATACCCTAAAGTCTCTTTAGGATATCCCACAAAACTACATTTTACGGATCGATATTCCAGCTTATCTGGGTCAACTTACTTGGCATAAGCTGGACATCCCCAAATCTTAATGTGTTTAAGACTCAGTTTCCTTTCTTTCCATATCTCATACGAAGTTTGAGGAACAGATTTGGAAGATACCTTATTCAGTAAATATGCTGAGGTTTCCAATGCATAACCCCATAGGAATACTGGAAGAATTGCATAGCTCATCATGGACCGAACTATGTCTAACAAAGTTCGATTTCTCCTTTCAGATACCAATCTGGAGGAGTCTACTGGGAGACTATACCATTTACTTTGAGATAATCTAGAAACACTCCATTAAAGTATTCCCCACCTCGATCTGATCGAAGAGTTATAATACTATGTTTGGTTGTTTCTTCACTTCATACTTATATTCTTTGAACTTTTCAAAGGCTTCAGACTTGTGTTTCATCAAACACATATCTGAATCTAGATCTATCATCTATGAAAGTAATGAAGTATGAAAATCCACCCATGGCTTGCTTAGACATTGGTCCACATACATCTGTGTGTACCATTCCTAGCAAATCTGCAGCCCTTTCTCCATGTCCACTAAATGGAGACTGCAGTGCCACTATAAAGTGAGATTTTCATCATCCCTTTTCTTTTATTAGTTTGTTCAATCTGAAGTAAATTATGTCACATATATACAGACCATTATTTAAAGCACCACGTCCATAAAGAATATTATCTCTAAGAATAGAACATTCATTATTCTCAATAATAAATGAAAATCCAGCCAAGTCTAACATGGGAATAATATTCCTCACAATCGAGGGAACAAAATAACAATTATTTAAAAACAATAGTCTTGCTCGTAGGCATATGTAAATAAAATGATTCTACATCTTCAGCAGCAACTATTGCTCCATTTCCCATCAGTAGAATCACCTCCTCTTCCTCAAGAGTCCTACTTCTCTTTAGTCCCTGCAACAAATTGCAGATATGAGAACCACAGGAGGTATTTAATACCCAAGTAGAAATTTGATTTAATGACATATTCACTTCTATCATGAACATACCTGAATCAGAAGTGGCAGTCTCACTACCCTTCTTCTTCTTCAATTCTGCAAGGTAAACCTTGCAGTTCTTCTTCCAGTGCCCCACCTTGTTACAGTGAAAGCAAACAACTTTGCTCTTGGGGTCTTCAGCTTTTGGTGGAACCGGCTTTTCTTCACCTACTTTCTTCTTCTTGGAAGAGTTCCTCTTCCTTTTCTTAGGATTGGAACCTTCACCAATTAGAAGAACAGAACTCTTCTTAGGGGGAAAATTTGATTCCGCAGTCTTCAACATGTTATGGAGTTCAGGCAGGCTGACATCCAACTTATTCATGTGAAAGTTCACAACAAAGTACGAGAACGAACTCGGAAGCGATTGCAAGACCAGGTCTTGGCTCAGCTCCCCATCCATTGCAAAAACAAGTTGTCCAAGATGTTCAATCAAATTGATCATCTTAAGTACATGGTCATTCACAGATGCTTCCTCAGACATCCTACAACCGAACAGCTCCTTCGATATCTCATATCGAGCTGTCCTCCCCGCCACATCATACAACTCTTGTAGATGCATGAGGATAGTGTGAGCATCCATATGCTCATGTTGCTTCTGTAGCTCAATGTTCATGGAAGCTAGCATGATGCATTGAGCAACATTTGCATCATCTATCCACTTACGATACATAACATGTTCATCATTATGTGCATCACTAGCAGGTTCAGTAGGCTTAGGTGAGTCAATCACGTATTTCAGCTTCTCAATCCTGAGAACAATTCTCAAGTTTTGAAGCCAGTCAGCATAATTAGGACCAGTCAGCTTGTGAGCATCTTGGATGCTCCTGAGTGATAGTGCAGAAGACATAATGTATATTGTAAATCTGTAAATGATAAACACATAACAACACTTAGCAAATATTCGATTTCATTTCAAAACACTATATGAATCGGGTCTTTATTCATAAGTGGCTCCCACTAGTTTACCTAATTTATTCAACCCCCTACGTGAAAAATTAAGCATTCATAATGCTAGTGGGAATAGGGATCCTACATTCCATTACACAACCCCGGCTGTGGCACGAAACGCCATGTAATGTTCAATAGGCAGAAAACTCTTGTCAATTACATCTAATGTTATTCCCTAATCAAACTTTAGCTTCTTGAATAATTAGGTCACGGCTGTGGCACGACAAACTCAATATTCTAAGTCAAGTCTAACCCAATATTTCGTACAATTGAATCAGTCTCCAACGGCCTACGGCTGTGGCACGTACCGACCTTTAGATTCTAATTCAACGTACACATCTCTATGTAATAGACAAGTATTTCTTATTTCGAAATCAAATCCCTCGGCTGTAGCACGAACCGACTATGATTCAAAAATAAGAACTACTTTCTATCATGTTGGAAGGCTATGACCGACACAAGCCCGTTGTATCATTGGCCAATTACTGTAGGATTTTTAACGCAGCGGGGCATGGCAAAACACTTTTATACATACAAAATCCAAATAAAAGCATACAGATCATGAATAAAAATTCGAGGGATTGAATCTAACCTTTTAAAATAATTCGGAGACAACGATCAGAGATCCTTAACAGTTGCTCCTCAAGTGTGAAGCACTCCACCGGTATCCACCAAGAAAATGATGTTAAGGAGGAGGAAGGAGGTGGAGAGAATTGGGTTTTTCAAACTTTTTGGGTTTTCGGGTTCGATGTGGGTTAAAATAAAATAGGGTCTATAATAGTGTATTTATAGGCAAAATTTTCAGCTGAAATTTTCCCATAAATATTATTATTATTATCCCATTTATTATTCTCATTAATAATTAAAACACCTTTTAATCATTAATCCTTTTTCTAAACACTTTAGAAATAATTCTCTCTTTTTATTTAATTTCCAAAAATTAAATCCTTTAATTAATAATATTAAGAACTTTTCTTAATTAATTTATAATCAATTAAATCTCATTTAATCAATTATTAAATTTGCCAATTAATTATTTATTTCACAAATAAATAATTATTAGCCATTATTAATTAATTTCTCCACCATTAAATCATTCTCTTTTTATGGTGTGACCCTGTAGGTTCAATATTAAGCCGGTAGTAGAAATAAATAATAATAAAACTATTTTATCATTATTTATATAAATTCTCTAATTTATTAAATATGATTAATTAATTAATCACATTTATTCTACATCGTGAGGGATACTTCTCAGCATATCGCGACTATCCGGATAATATGAATTCACTGCTTAGAATATCAAGAACCTATTCAGTGAATAGTTACCGTACAATAAACTCCTTCTACCCTACAATGTCCCGATTAAATACAAGGCATGGATCTCGTGTCAAGCCTATCTAATTCAATCACTTGCTTACCATTTACTATGTGTAGTTCTATGCAAATTAGAAACTCCTTTCTAATTTCATTCACTCTGGCCAGAGATTCCTGAACTAGCATAAGTGGATCAGCCTTGAACATTCGCTTCCTTCACTGGAAGGGGTAGATCCTTTATTGATCATACACTATCTTCGTGTACAAATTCCTATACCCAGAAGAGCCCTAATAATTGTCCTTGGAGACTAAGAACTAAACCAAAGCATATTTCAGTGTACACAAGATGACTATGATGACCTCAAGTCTAAGGATACTTGTACAACTATCACTATGTGAACAACTGCTGACACGTGAGTGAACTCCATCAGTTGTTCAGCTGTGCGAGTCATGTTCAGTGAACTTATTCCATAATAAGCACCTACATACTAGTTATAGTGTCACCACACAAATGTCTATGAGAACAGACATCCTTCATAATGAAGCAAGCATAGTATGTACCGATCTTTGCGGATTATTAATTACCAGTTAGTAATCCTATGATCAGGAACTATTTAAGTTTAGAGTTATCATCTTTTTAGGTCTCACTATTATGATCTCATCATAATCTATAAAAAGCTTTACTCTAAACTATGGTATATCTTATTTAAACACTTAAATAGATAAAGCCCGTAATAAAAACAAAACAAGTCTTTTATTAATATCAATGAAATCAAAACAGAGTACATAAAAGTTATTCCTAAATCCTTATACATGATTGGACTTAGGACATATTCCTTTCAATTACTACTTGATATTATTTAATTTTAGAGGGATTATATTACGTTACAATCATAATCATATTATAAAGAGATTCTTCCTTTATAAATTAAATATTTCAAATCAATAATCAATAATCAGATGATTCCCAGATCGGGTGGAGCATTGTCAAGAGGCGTCACTTAATAACCCTTTCTTACAGATATAAATCTGTTGTTGACAGAATCATCCTTTCTCTCATATCGAAAATTCATATGCTCATGTTGCTTCTGTAGCTCAATGTTCATGGAAGCTAGCATGATGCATTGAGCAACATTTGCATCATCTATCCACTTACGATACACAACATGTTCATCATTATGTGCATCACTAGCAGGTTCAGTAGGCTTAGGTGAGTCAATCATGTATTCCAGCTTCTCAATCCTGAGAACAATTCTCAAGTTTCGAAGCCAGTCAGCATAATTAGGACCAGTCAACTTGTGAGCATCTAGTATGCTCCTGAGTGATAGTGCAGAAGACATAATATATATTGTAAATCTGTAAATGATAAACACATAACAACACTTAGCAAATATTCGATTTCATTTCAAAACACTATATGAATCGGGTCTTTATTCATAAGTGGCTCCCACTAGTTTACCTAATTTATTCAACCCCCTACGTGAAAAATTAAGCATTCATAATGCTAGTGGGAATAGGGATCCTACATTCCATTACACAACCCCGGCTGTGGCACGAAATGCCATGTAATGTTCAATAGGCAGACAACTCTTGTCAATTACATCTAATGTTATTCCCTAATCAAACTTTAGCCTCTTGAATAATTGAGTCACGTATGTGGCACGACAAACTCAATATTCTAAGTCAAGTCTAACCCAACATTTCATACAATTGAATCAATCTCCAACGGCCTATGGCTGTGGCACGTACCGACCTTTAGATTCTAATTCAACATACACATCTCTATGTAATAGACAAGTATTTCTTATTTCGAAATCAAAGCCCTCGGCTGTAGCACGAACCGACTATGATTCAAAAATAAGAACTACTTTCTATCATGTTGGAAGGCTATGACCGACACAAGCCCGTTGTATCATTGGCAAATTACTGTAGGATTTTTAACGCAGCGGGGCATGGCAAAACACTTTTATACATTCAAAATCCAAATAAAAGCATACAGATCATGAATAAAAATTCGAGGGATCGAATCTAACCTTTTAAAATAATTCGGAGACAACGATCAGAGATCCTTAGCAATTGCTCCTCAAGTGTGAAGCACTCCACCGGTATCCACCAAGAAAACGATGTTAAGGAGGAGGAAGGAAGTGGAGAGAATTGGGTTTTTCAAACTTTTTGGGTTTCGGGTTCGATGTGGGTTAGAATAAAATAGGGTCTATAATAGTGTATTTATAGGCAAAATTTTCAGCTGAAATTTTCCCATAAATATTATAATTATTATCCCATTTATTATTCTCATTAATAATTAAAACACCTTTTAATCATTAATCCTTTTTCTAAACACTTTAGAAATAATTCTCTCTCTTGATTTAATTTCCAAAAATTAAATCCTTTAATTAATAATATTAAGAACTTTTCTTAATTAATTTATAATCAATTAAATCTCATTTAATCAATTATTAAATTTGCCAATTAATTATTTATTTCACAAATAAATAATTATTAGCCATTATTAATTAATTCCTCCACCATTAAATCATTCTCTTTTTATGGTGTGACCCTGTAGGTTCAATATTAAGCCGGTAGTAGAAATAAATAATAATAAAACTATTTTATCATTATTTATATAAATTCTCTAATTTATTAAATATGATTAATTAATTAATCACATTTATTCTACATCGTGAGGGATACTTCTCAGCATATCGCGACTATCCAGATAATATGAATTCACTGCTTAGAATATCAAGAACCTATTCAGTGAATAGTTACCGTACAATAAACTCCTTCTACCCTACAATGTCCCGATTAAATACAAGGCATGGATCTCGTGTCAAGCCTATCTAATTCAATCACTTGCTTACCATTTACTATGTGTAGTTCTATGCAAATTAGAAACTCCTTTCTAATTTCATTCACTCTGGCCAGAGATTCCTGAACTAGCATAAGTGGATCAGCCTTGAACATTCGCTTCCTTCACTGGAAGGGGTAGATCCTTTATTGATCATACACTATCTTCGTGTACAAATTCCTTATACCCAGAAGAGCCCTAATAATTGTCCTTGGAGACTAAGAACTAAACCAAAGCATATTTCAGTGTACACAAGATGACTATGATGACCTCAAGTCTAAGGATACTTGTACAACTATCACTATGTGAACAACTGCTGACACGTGAGTGAACTCCATCAGTTGTTCAGCTGTGCGAGTCATGTTCAGTGAACTTATTCCATAATAAGCACCTACATACTAGTTATAGTGTCACCACACAAATGTCTATGAGAACAGACATCCTTCATAATGAAGCAAGCATAGTATGTACCGATCTTTGCGGATTATTAATTACCAGTTAGTAATCCTATGATCAGGAACTATTTAAGTTTAGAGTTATCATCTTTTTAGGTCTCACTATTATGATCTCATCATAATCTATAAAAAGCTTTACTCTAAACTATGGTATATCTTATTTAAACACTTAAATAGATAAAGCCCGTAATAAAAACAAAACAAGTCTTTTATTAATATCAATGAAATCAAAACAGAGTACATAAAAGTTATTCCTAAATCCTTATACATGATTGGACTTAGGACATATTCCTTTCAATTACTACTTGATATTATTTAATTTTAGAGGGATTATATTACGTTACAATCATAATCATATTATAAAGAGATTCTTCCTTTATAAATTAAATATTTCAAATCAATAATCAATAATCAGATGATTCCCAGATCGGGTGGAGCATTGTCAAGAGGCGTCACTTAATAACCCTTTCTTACAGATATAAATCTGTTGTTGACAGAATCATCCTTTCTCTCATATCGAAAATTCATATGCTCATGTTGCTTCTGTAGCTCAATGTTCATGGAAGCTAGCATGATGCATTGAGCAACATTTGCATCATCTATCCACTTACGATACACAACATGTTCATCATTATGTGCATCACTAGCAGGTTCAGTAGGCTTAGGTGAGTCAATCATGTATTCCAGCTTCTCAATCCTGAGAACAATTCTCAAGTTTCGAAGCCAGTCAGCATAATTAGGACCAGTCAACTTGTGAGCATCTAGTATGCTCCTGAGTGATAGTGCAGAAGACATAATATATATTGTAAATCTGTAAATGATAAACACATAACAACACTTAGCAAATATTCGATTTCATTTCAAAACACTATATGAATCGGGTCTTTATTCATAAGTGGCTCCCACTAGTTTACCTAATTTATTCAACCCCCTACGTGAAAAATTAAGCATTCATAATGCTAGTGGGAATAGGGATCCTACATTCCATTACACAACCCCGGCTGTGGCACGAAACGCCATGTAATGTTCAATAGGCAGACAACTCTTGTCAATTACATCTAATGTTATTCCCTAATCAAACTTTAGCCTCTTGAATAATTGAGTCACGTATGTGGCACGACAAACTCAATATTCTAAGTCAAGTCTAACCCAACATTTCATACAATTGAATCAATCTCCAACGGCCTATGGCTGTGGCACGTACCGACCTTTAGATTCTAATTCAACATACACATCTCTATGTAATAGACAAGTATTTCTTATTTCGAAATCAAAGCCCTCGGCTGTAGCACGAACCGACTATGATTCAAAAATAAGAACTACTTTCTATCATGTTGGAAGGCTATGACCGACACAAGCCCGTTGTATCATTGGCAAATTACTGTAGGATTTTTAACGCAGCGGGGCATGGCAGAACACTTTTACACATTCAAAATCCAAATAAAAGCATACAGATCATGAATAAAAATTCGAGGGATCGAATCTAACCTTTTAAAATAATTCGGAGACAACGATCAGAGATCCTTAGCAGTTGCTCCTCAAGTGTGAAGCACTCCACCGGTATCCACCAAGAAAACGATGTTAAGCAGGAGGAAGGAGGTGGAGAGAATTGAGTTTTTCAAACTTTTTGGGTTTTCGGGTTCGATGTGGGTTAGAATAAAATAGGGTCTATAATAGTGTCTTTATAGGCAAAATTTTCAGCTGAAATTTTCCCATAAATATTATTATTATTATCCCATTGATTATTCTCATTAATAATTAAAACACCTTTTAATCATTAATCCTTTTTCTAAACACTTTAGAAATAATTCTCTCTCTTGATTTAATTTCCAAAAATTAAATCCTTTAATTAATAATATTAAGAACTTTTCTTAATTAATTTATAATCAATTAAATCTCATTTAATCAATTATTAAATTTGCCAATTAATTATTTATTTCACAAATAAATAATTATTAGCCATTATTAATTAATTCCTCCACCATTAAATCATTCTCTTTTTATGGTGTGACCCTGTAGGTTCAATATTAAGCCGGTAGTAGAAATAAATAATAATAAAACTATTTTATCATTATTTATATAAATTCTCTAATTTATTAAATATGATTAATTAATTAATCACATTTATTCTACATCGTGAGGGATACTTCTCAGCATATCGCGACTATCCAGATAATATGAATTCACTGCTTAGAATATCAAGAACCTATTCAGTGAATAGTTACCGTACAATAAACTCCTTCTACCCTACAATGTCCCGATTAAATACAAGGCATGGATCTCGTGTCAAGCCTATCTAATTCAATCACTTGCTTACCATTTACTATGTGTAGTTCTATGCAAATTAGAAACTCCTTTCTAATTTCATTCACTCTGGCCAGAGATTCCTGAACTAGCATAAGTGGATCAGCCTTGAACATTCGCTTCCTTCACTGGAAGGGGTAGATCCTTTATTGATCATACACTATCTTCGTGTACAAATTCTTATACCCAGAAGAGCCCTAATAATTGTCCCTGGAGACTAAGAACTAAACCAAAGCATAGTTCAGTGTACACAAGATGACTATGATGACCTCAAGTCTAAGGATACTTGTACAACTATCACTATGTGAACAACTGCTGACACGTGAGTGAACTCCATCAGTTGTTCAGCTGTGCGAGTCATGTTCAGTGAACTTATTCCATAATAAGCACCTACATACTAGCTATAGTGTCACCACACAAATGTCTATGAGAACAGACATCCTTCATAATGAAGCAAGCATAGTATGTACCGATCTTTGCAGATTATTAATTACCAGTTAGTAATCCTATGACCAGGACAATTTAAGTTTAGAGCTATCATCTTTTTAGGTCTCACTATTATGATCTCATCATAATCCATAAAAAGCTTTACTCTAAACTATGGTATATCTTATTTAAACACTAAAATAGATAAAGCCCGTAATAAAAACAAAACAAGTCTTTTATTAATATCAATGAAATCAAAACAGATTACATAAAAGTTATTCCTAAATCCTTATACATGATTGGACTTAGGACATATTCCTTTCAATTACTACTTGATATTATTTAATTTTAGAGGGATTATATTACGTTACAATCATAATCATATTATAAAGAGATTCTTCCTTTATAAATTAAATATTTCAAATCAATAATCAATAATCAGATGATTCCCAGATCGGGTGGAGCATTGTCAAGAGGCGTCACTTAATAACCCTTTCTTACAGATAGAAATCTGTTGTTGACAGAATCATCCTTTCTCTCATATCGAAAATTCATATGCTCATGTTGCTTCTATAGCTCAATGTTCATGGAAGCTAGCATGATGCATTGAGCAACATTTGCATCATCTATCCACTTACGATACACAACATGTTCATCATTATGTGCATCACTAGCAGGTTCAGTAGGCTTAGGTGAGTCAATCACGTATTCCAGCTTCTCAATCCTGAGAACAATTCTCAAGTTTCGAAGCCAGTCAGCATAATTAGGACCAGTCAACTTGTGAGCATCTAGTATGCTCCTGAGCGATAGTGCAGAAGACATAATGTATATTGTAAATCTGTAAATGATAAACACATAACAACACTTAGCAAATATTCGATTTCATTTCAAAACACTATATGAATCAGGGTCTTTATTCATAAGTGGCTCCCACTAGTTTACCTAATTTATTCAACCCCCTACGTGAAAAATTAAGCATTCATAATGCTAGTGGGAATAGGGATCCTACATTCCATTACACAACCCCGGCTGTGGCACGAAACGCCATGTAATGTTCAATAGGCAGACAACTCTTGTCAATTACATCTAATGTTATTCCCTAATCAAACTTTAGCCTCTTGAATAATTGAGTCACGGCTGTGGCATGACAAACTCAATATTCTAAGTCAAGTCTAACCCAACATTTCGTACGATTGAATCAGTCTCCAACGGCCCACGGCTGTGGCACGTACCGACCTTTAGATTCTAATTCAACGTACACATCTCTATGTAATAGACAAGTATTTCTTATTTCGAAATCAAAGCCCTCGGCTGTAGCACGAACCGACTATGATTCAAAAATAAGAACTACTTTCTATCATGTTGGAAGGCTATGACCGACACAAGCCCGTTGTATCATTGGCAAATTACTGTAGGATTTTTAACGCGGCGGGGCATGGCAAAACACTTTTACACATACAAAATCCAAATAAAAGCATACAGATCAAGAATAAAAATTTGAGGGATCGAATCTAACCTTTTAAAATAATTCGGAGACAACGATCAGAGATCCTTAGCAGTTGCTCCTCAAGTGTGAAGCACTCCACCGGTATCCACCAAGAAAACGATGTTAAGGAGGAGGAAGGAGGTGGAGAGAATTGGGTTTTTCAAACTTTTTGGGTTTTCGGGTTCGATGTGGGTTAGAATAAAATAGGGTCTATAATAGTGTATTTATAGGCAAAATTTTCAGCTGAAATTTTCCCATAAATATTATTATTATTATCCCATTTATTATTCTCATTAATAATTAAAACACCTTTTAATCATCAATCCTTTTTCTAAACACTTTAGAAATAATTCTCTCTCTTGATTTAATTTCCAAAAATTAAATCCTTTAATTAATAATATTAAGAACTTTTCTTAATTAATTTATAATCAATTAAATCTCATTTAATCAATTATTAAATTTGCCAATTAATTATTTATTTCACAAATAAATAATTATTAGCCATTATTAATTAATTCCTCCACCATTAAATCATTCTCTTTTTATGGTGTGACCCTGTAGGTTCAATATTAAGCCGGTAGTAGAAATAAATAATAATAAAACTATTTTATCATTATTTATATAAATTCTCTAATTTATTAAATATGATTAATTAATTAATCACATTTATTCTACATCGTGAGGGATACTTCTCAGCATATCGCGACTATCCAGATAATATGAATTCACTGCTTAGAATATCAAGAACCTATTCAGTGAATAGTTACCGTACAATAAACTCCTTCTACCCTACAATGTCCCGATTAAATACAAGGCATGGATCTCGTGTCAAGCCTATCTAATTCAATCACTTGCTTACCATTTACTATGTGTAGTTCTATGCAAATTAGAAACTCCTTTCTAATTTCATTCACTCTGGCCAGAGATTCCTGAACTAGCATAAGTGGATCAGCCTTGAACATTCGCTTCCTTCACTGGAAGGGGTAGATCCTTTATTGATCATACACTATCTTCGTGTACAAATTCTTATACCCAGAAGAGCCCTAATAATTGTCCCTGGAGACTAAGAACTAAACCAAAGCATAGTTCAGTATACACAAGATGACTATGATGACCTCAAGTCTAAGGATACTTGTACAACTATCACTATATGAACAACTGCTGACACGTGAGTGAACTCCATCAGTTGTTCAGCTGTGCGAGTCATGTTCAGTGAACTTATTCCATAATAAGCACCTACATACTAGCTATAGTGTCACCACACAAATGTCTATGAGAACAGACATCCTTCATAATAAAGCAAGCATAGTATGTACCGATCTTTGCGGATTATTAATTACCAGTTAGTAATCCTATGATCCGGAACTATTTAAGTTTAGAGTTATCATCTTTTTAGGTCTCACTATTATGATCTCATCATAATCCATAAAAAGCTTTACTCTAAACTATGGTAGATCTTATTTAAACACTTAAATAGATAAAGTCCGTAATAAAAACAAAAACAAGTCTTTTATTAATATCAATGAAATCAAAACAAATTACATAAAAGTTATTCCTAAATCCTTATACATGATTGGACTTAGGACATATTCCTTTCAATTACTACTTGATATTATTTAATTTTAGAGGGATTATATTACGTTACAATCATAATCATATTATAAAGAGATTCTTCCTTTATAAATTAAATATTTCAAATCAATAATCATTAATCAGATGATTCCCAGATCGGGTGGAGCATTGTCAAGAGGCGTCACTTAATAACCATTTCTTACAGATAGAAATCTGTTGTTGACAGAATCATCCTTTCTCTCATATCGAAAATTCATATTCGATTACGTGTTTCATAAACACAAGAATCTCATGATTGTATTCATAATATTGTTATTAAGGTTATGAAACAATTTCACTATACTAGGTTGTCTAACAAACGCCTTATGTTCATTTAAGTTCACCTAAATCTCTCATCGCATGATAAACTAAGCATATATCACATATATCAACATGAATAAACATCAAGGTAGGCATGTTACATCATCTAGCATATTGGTCTAAGCATTATACATCTCTATGTATCACATAAAGCATTTAAAAGCAGTTAAAACAGTTAAAAACAGCTTTAAAAACTGCTTCACATGGATTTGTTTGGACCAGTCAATGTATTGTCCATCTCAAGGAAAAGATTTTGCCTAGTAATTGTAGATGATTTCTCAAAGTTCTCTTGGACATATTTCCTAAAGTCTAAAGATGAGGCTAGTGAAATCATCATCAATCACATAAGGCAAGTCAATAATCATCCTGATTTTAAGGTTTGAAGAATCAGGAGTGACAATGGAACTGAGTTCAAGAATTCTGTCATGAGAGCATTTTGTGAAGAAAATGGGATTCTGCACGAATTTTCAGCAGCAAGGACTCCACAACAGAATGGAGTAGTGGAAAGGAAGAACAGATCACTTATTGAAGCTGCAAGGACAATGCTGGAAGAATCTAAACTGCCAACATATTTCTGGGCTGAAGCTGTAAATACTGCATGCTACACTCAGAATATTTCTCTGGTTAATCAAGCAAGATGCATGACTCCCTATCAATTGTTCAAGAACAAGAAGCCAACTCTAAACTTTCTTCATGTCTTTGGCTGCAAATGCTATATTCTGAGAAATCAAACTGATCAAAATGGGAAGTTTGATGCTAAAGCAGATGAAGGAATTTTTGTTGGATATGCTGTTGGTAAAGCATATAGAGTCTACAATCTAAGAACCAACATCGTTGTGGAATCAATACATGTTGTGTTTGATGATAAAAAGATTGAAGGACTGAAAAATGGAGATTGCCATGAGAGCCTCAAATTTGATAATGTGGAGATGGTTAGTGATGACAGTGATGATGAAAGTGATCAAGAGAATGTATATAAGGATAATGCGGATAAATATACCACCAATGAAGCACAAAACTCAACATCTGTCGAGTTGCACAATACTTCATCCGTCGGAAGGCAATCTGCGTTATCCGTCGGGAGACAACCTGCTTCATCCGTCGATACTCAAAATTCACCATCCGTCGGGTTATCAAAAGGTGCAGGAAGTCAATACAGATCACCTATAGAAAGTTCCCCTTTCTCAAATCAAAGATCCACAAACTCAGGGGGAGTTTCAAATAGTCAAAACTCAATCACACATCAAGACAACAATGAGGTCTCTTCATCTAGAGCTAATTTACCTAAACAAAGGAAATAGACAAAAGATCACCCCTTTGAGCTTATCATTGGTGATGTTTCTTCTAGAGTTCAAACAAGAAGAGCAACTCAGGAAGAACATCTATACAGCAGCTTTCTTTCCAAGGAAGAACCAAAGAAGGTAGAAGAAGCTTTGTTGGATCCTGATTGGATATTAGCTATGCAGGAGGAGCTAAACCAATTTGAAAGGAATAATGTGTGGAAGCTGGTACCCAAGCCTAAAGGAAAGAATCCAATAGACACCAAGTGGGTATTCAGAAACAAGATGGATTAAAATGGCATAGTTATCAGGAACAAAGCTAGATTGGTTGCTAAAGGCTATTATCAACAAGAAGGAATAGATTTTGATGAAACATTTGCTCCTGTTGCAAGACTTGAAGCCATTAGAATCTTCTTAGCCTATGCAGCCCATGCCAATTTCAAGATCTATCAAATGGATGTCAAAAGTGCCTTTCTGAATGGAGATTTGGAGGAAGAAGTATATGTCAGTCATGTTGGATTTTAATCACAGCGGAGGCATGGTAAAACACTTTTACACATACAAAATCCAAATAAAAGCATATAAATCGTGGTAAAAACATATGGATCGATTACTAACCTTTAATATGCGATCCAAAAGCAACGATCGGAGATCCTTAGCAGTTGCTCTTCAAACGTGAAGCACTCCACCGGTATCCACCAAGAAAATGACGTTAAGGAGGAGGAGGAGGAGGAGGAGGAGGTGGAGAGAATTAGGTTTTATAAAATTTTGGGGTTAGAATAAAAATAGGGTTTATAATAGTATATTTATAGGCAAAATTTTCAGCTGAAATTTTCCCATAAAATATTATTATTATTAACCCATTTATTATTCTCATTAATAATTAAAACACCTTTTAATTATTAATCCTTTTTCTAAACACTTTAGAAATAATTCTCTCTCTTGATTTAATTTCCAAAATTAAATTCTTAATTAATAATATTAAGAACTTTTCTTCATTAATTTATAATCAATTAAATCTCATTTAATCAATTATTAAATTTGCCAATTAATTATTTATTTCACAAATAAATAATTATTAGCCATTATTAATTAATTCCTCTACCATTAAATCATTCTCTTTTTATGGTGTGACCCTGTAGGTTCAATATTAAGCCGGTAGTAGAAATAAATAATAATAAAACTATTTTATCATTATTGATATAAATTCTCTAATTTATTAAATATGATTAATTAATTAATCATATTTATTCTACATCGTGAGGGATACTTCTCAGCATATCGCGACTATCCCGATAATATGAATTCTCTGCTTAGAATACCTAGAACCTATTCAGTGAATAGTTATCGTACAATAAACTCCTTCTACCCTATAATGTCCCAATTAAATACAAGGCATGGATCTCGTGTCAAGCCTATCTAATTTAATCATTTGCTTACCATTTACTATGCTCAGTTCTATGTAAATTAGAAACTCCTTTCTAATTTCATTCACTCTGGCCAGAGATTCCTGAACTAGCATAAGTAATCAGTCTTGAACATTCGCTTCCTTCACTGGAAGGGGTAGATCATTTATTGATCATACACTATCTTCGTGTACAAATTCCTATACCCAGTAGAGCCCTAATAATTGTCCCTGGAGACTAAGAACTAAACCAAAGCATAGTTCAGTGTACACAAGATGACTATGATGACCTCAAGTCTAAGGATACTTGTACAACTATCACTATGTGAACAACTGCTGACACGTGAGTGAACTCCATCAGTTGTTCAGCTGGGCGAGTCATGTTCAGTGAACTTATTCTATAATAAGCACATACATACTAGCTATAGTGTCACCACACAAATGTCTATGAGAACAGACATCCTTCATAATGAAGCAAGCATAGATGTACCGATCTCTGCGGATTATTAATTACCAGTTAGTAATCCTACGACCAGGAACTATTTAAGTTTAGAGTTATCATCTTTTAGGTCTCACTATTATGATCTCATCATAATCCATAAAAAAGCTTTACTCTAAACTATGGTATATCTTATTTAAACAATAAAAGTCTTTTATTAATATTAATGAAATCAAAACAAATTACACAGGAAGTTATTCCTAAATCCTAATACATGATTGGACTTTAGACATATTCCTTTCAAGTCAACCTCCTGGTTTTGAAGATCCAAATTTTCCAGAACATGTCTATTATCTTTTGAAAGCACTTTATGGACTGAAGCAAGCACCTAGAGCCTGGTATGACAATTTATCAAAGTTCCTTTTGGAAAATCACTTCACAAGAGGTACTGTAGATAAAACTTTATTTTTCAGAAATGTTAATGGCTCTAGTATACTTGTTCAAATTTATGTAGATGATATTATTTTTGGCTCTACAGATGAGAAACTTTGCAAAAAGTTTGCCAAATTGATGCAAAGTAAGTATGAAATGAGTATGATGGGAGAACTAACTTACTTTCTTGGTTTACAAGTTAAGCAAGTTAGTGATGGAATATTCATTAGTCAAACTAAATATATTTTTGATCTTTTAAAGAAGTTTGATCTAATGGATTGCACATCTGCAAAAACTCCTATGGCCACAACAACTAAGCTTGAATTAAACACTACTGAAAAGTCTGTGGATATTTCAAGTTATAGAGGCATGGTTGGCTCACTTCTATACTTAAAAGCTAGTAGACCAGATATAATGTTTGCTACTTGTTTATGTGCTAGATTTCAGGCTGATACTAGAGAATCTCACTTAATAGCTATTAAGAGAATTTTCAGATATCTCAAGGGAGCACCAAACCTTGGCATTTGGTACCCTAGAGATTCTGGTTTTGATCTAACTGGTTATTCAGATACAGAGTATGCAGGTTGTAGAATTGATAGAAAGAGTACAACAGGAACCTGTCAATTTCTAGGAAACAAGCTTGTGTCCTGGTTCAGTAAAAAGCAAAATTCAGTTTCTACTTCTATAGCTGAAGCTGAATATATTACTGCTGGAAGTTGTTGTGCACAGATTTTATGGATGAGAAATCAATTGCTGGACTATGGTTTGCAAGTTGAGAGGATTCCAATTTTCTGTGATAACACAAGTGCAATTGCCATCACTGAAAATCCAGTGCAACATTCAAGGACAAAGCACATAGATATCAAGTACCATTTCATAAGGGAACATGTAATGAATGGTACTGTGGAGCTACATTTTGTTCCAAGTGAGAAGCAACTTGCAGATATCTTTACCAAGCCACTGGATGAATCCACCTTTTCAAGGTTGGTAAGTGAGTTAGGTAGGCTTAATTACTCTTAAATCTATCTGAGTTATTTTGCAAGTTGATATGCAGCCAGAAATTTATTTGATTTTTCAGTCCTGAATGAAATTTTGGCTAAGTCAAAATTTACATCTCGACGGATGACCCTTATCCATCGAGTTTGGTCATCCGTCGACATACAATTTGCTAATAAAAATCAATTACTTTTCTGGAATATTTTATGTCTCGACGGATAACAGTTTATCCTCATTCATCGAATTGTCTTAATCTCAGCCATTAATTCCCTGTACATTATCCATCGAGTATACTTACAGTTTGTAAGCATTACACGACGGATAATGAGTGGAATTTTTACAGTTTATTTTTAAGCGGCTATTTTAGGCAATTTCTATTGGTTACTTTATTTTACTTTATTATTTTTATCAGTTATTTTTTTGAGATAGTATAAAAGCTTATTTTATTGCAATTGTTCTCTTTTATCATTCTCAAATTCAACTGCTCTAATTTCATTCTCTCTCAAGCACTTACTCTCCTTCTCTTCAAGCTTTTATTCTCTAAACAATGGCACCTGTTGTAAAGATTATGTCTCAAACTGGGATCATTTATGAGAAGAACAATTTCACTGCATTAGTTAACAAGGGTATTCAGTAATCGGATGACTATCACAAGATGATGGACTTTGTGAAGAATTGCAAGCTCAATTATGCCATGCTGGAATCACCCACAATCTTCTGTAAATTTGTTGAAGAGATGTGGACCACTGCTACCTACAACTCCACTGACAAGACCATCACTCTAACCATCAAAGGTAAAGAATTTTGTATCAATAGTGATGTGATAAAAGCATATTTCAAAATTCCTGATAACAATGTAACTTCACCACACAATGACACTGATATCATAAATATGCTTAATTCCATGCACTATGCACTTCCTACTTCTAAACTGAGTGATATTAGGAGAATGGGTCTTAGGAAGGAGTAGAGTTTCTTGTGTGATGTAGTTACAAAGGTTTTCTCAGGAAAGATCAGTAATTTTGATTCAGTGAATATTTCCATGCTTAACATGCTATATATGCTAGTTACAGATAAATTTATAATTTCAGTGACCTTGTCTTGTTTGAGTTAGGTTTTAAATTAGGTGAGTTAGCTAAAAGAGGTAAGAATGTGTATTGTGCTAGATTTCTTATGTTATTGGCTAACCACCTCTGTGAAGAGATTGTGCTTGAGAACCCTAACAACAAACTGGATTGTTGGGTTCAAGAGAGAAGGCTCATTACAGATTTGAACAGGGCCAATCATCACAAGGATGTGCCAATGTTCTACTTTCCTGTAATGCAGGCATCTCAGGTAAGTGAGGTAATTTCATCCATCCCTACAACTATTCCAACATCCACAATTTCTTTGAGTTCAGGAGTAGCTATGACAACTGTACCATTGACCAAATAGTTGCCTACCAAAGCTGCCAAACCTACTACTATTTCCAAATCCAAATCAAAGAAAACCCCATCTGGTATCTCTCAAAAGATGCCAGTTGAAAAATCCACCTGTTAGGTCCCAATGTGTTTGTAGAAGGGGGGTTGAATACAAACGTTACCAAATAATCGAATAAAATGCGGAATAAAAAATGTGAAACAAAATTCAAGTTAAATAAAAATATTATTAAACTTGAAATGTGTTACAACAACTGTATCGATTACAAGGTATTAATCTCAAATCAATTATCACAAATCTAGAATAAATTCGACATGAACTTTTTCTATTTTTGTAATAATTAGAATCAAATGCTAAAAGCGATTTGAGATTAAGTTCTAGGGATTTTAATCCGCTAGATTGATACACAAGAACAAGATAAAGATTTCTAGTGGATTAGATTTAACATTACAATCTAGAAATTATGATCTTGAATAAAGCAGATGAAGAATAATATTTTTCAGAGGCGGCTGCTCTTTGTTCTTGTCTTCTCACTCTTTTTTAAAATGACTTCTGCTTCTATTTATCAACAGCTGAGTTAATTGAATTGGAATGACAATCCTTTAAGCTTGTATGACTTTCGGTAGGACAATTGAATGAACTAGCAAGACAATCTGAATGAACTAGCAAGACAATCAGAATGAACTAGCAAGACAATCACCCTCCTGATGTAACTTTCGGTATGACAATGTAAAATGGCCTAGCATGACAATCGGTATGACAATCCTGATTGTCATGCTAGTTCATTTTCAATTGTCTTGCTGATTTAAAGCTTAAATTTAATCCAATTAAACTTCTGAAAATTCCTAAAATTCCTAGAATTAAATCAGAATTAATTAATCAATTAATTCAATTAATAAATAAATTATTCTTCGCAGATATAATTTATTTTCTTAATTAAATTAGATGACTCAATTAATTAATAGAGAATTAATTCTAGTCTTGAGCAGCAACCATTCTTCTGCAAATCTTCTGAAAATCACTGAAAATTATGAATCAATTCCACCACTTCAACGTTGACACTCGATGTACTGTCTGGTTCATGAGTGACTAACTTCCGTGACGTTTCTTCATGTCTTGACTCTGACACTTTGATTTTCTTCAGATTAAATCCTTGTAATTTAATGATACCCTGACGAGATCTCTGTCACTTGATTAAATCCACAATCTTGACTTATATCACTGAGGCATGATCAATTTCTTGAACTTCTTCCAGTGAATTAGTTCCTCAAGTCTGTAGATGAACCTTGTCTCTGAATCCTTTGACAGATATTACTTTGCGAGATCTCTTTGACGGTCGATCCACTATTTACTTATTACATTCTTATTTGAGTTGAGTTGAATCCTCGAATATACAAATAGGTCTATGACATATGACTTACAATCTCCCCCTATTTGTTTGTTAGACAATAACACACAAATACCTAGAGGATAACTCAACTAACAAATAAGAAAAAGATATAAACATACATGCAAAGTAAATAGCAGAAAAGTTCTGGATTAGATTTAACATTTTCCAGATTCCAAGTAGATGTTCCTCTTGACTGAACATATCTTCAAGTAGTTCCATCTTCATTTGTACAACCACATTTCCTGTTGAGAAGCCCATATCTCTTGCTTCTCCCCCTATGAGAATCAACTGGTTAAAGAAGATCACCTTCGTTTTACCACCTCTCCCGTACAATAGGATCCGCAGATAAAAACCAATGGTACTCCCCTAACAGCTTCTTCCCTTACTAGGAAATCACCTTGTGTTTACCACCTCTCCCGTACAATAGGATCCGTAGTTACAAACAACAATGGTGTGGTGTAGTGTACAAGTAGGATCTTTTTCTTACTCCCTGCTATTTCTCCCCCTTAGTTGAGGAATCCTCCAAACTATTACTTAAGCTTCTATCTCCCCCTTAAAGAAGGAATGTATGCCGTCGTCTGAAGGAGTTCTCATATTTCACTTGGTTGGAAAAGAAATAACAAGTAGTTTCTTTTTCTTCCTCACTGTGAGTGTGTGATTGTGTTTTAGTGTACCTCACATGTGTTTCACTCTTCTCTCCACTCGTGTTTACACTCAATCTCACAAGTGTATCACTCTTCTCTCATAGCTCCATAATCCAGCTGTACCTGCAAGGAAAATCACCTTAGCCATCCTTAAAGGAGGTCACAGGTGGTGCAATGGGAGTTCACAAATCCCCATCCTTGTTAAACTCGTCAGATAAATCTGAGTCATAATCTACAAGTTGCTAGTTTCCCTTTTAGGGTTCCAGATTTGAATTCTGGGAAGGTAAACAATGATCCAACGATTTTAGCATAAAGATCAAAGTTCCCTTCTAATGTCTGTGAAGACACTTCCTTGTGACTCATCAGGTAATATCTGAATCATTGTCAACAAGTTGCCGATCTGCGCCTATGTCAGATCCACTATCCGCAGATGCATCCAGGGGATTTAAGCCTGGGGAGGTAGACACTGACCACTGACATATGGCTTTTGGATCAGTATCCTCTCCTAACACCTGTAAAGGCAATTGGTCCACTAACGAACCTTGAACAATCGAATCTGACCTTAAAATGGTCGAAACTCTTGTTTCCGTCAACTCATCCTTTGTGTGTGTAACCTCTCCTTGTGCATCAAGAATTGTTTATGTTTGAAGTGGTGACACTACATCGGATACCTTGGCCGACAGGAAAAATTCAATAGACTCACCCTGTTGAGAGAATGAATCTAGTAACTGTTTTTGTGCCTTTTCAGCCATTACATCTTTTTGAGAAGATGTATGGGGGCTAGCAGTTGTCTCGGTTTAAATACTACTCATCTATGTAGGAGACAGAGCTACTGGGTTGACTACAGAACCTTCCTTATGTGGTGCACTAGGCACTATCTCCCTCACGCTCATTCATACTACTTTTAGTGGTAAGAGAGTGTTGGTTGGTTCTGTTTTTTGTGTTTGTCTTTACAGTCTGGGATAGACGTTGTGGGTTTTCAACCTCATGACTGTCACTGAAAGAAAGTCATTGGAGACTGAACCTGTAACACAGAACATATGGTAATAGAGAGAAAATGTAAAAAGAAGTTTGATTTTGTTTTTGAATATGAATGAGTTTTTTGATAAAACATTGATCACTTAGGGTAAAGTCTAAGTAATTCTCATTCATGTCAAAAGCTTACAAATATCTGCAACATAATGTTAACAACATATCATTGACCGATACTTGTCAAGTACTTTAGATACTAATTGTTATGTTGCATTAACAATATACCACTGCACATATAAAACAATATGATTGTGCTTAGTGATAAAATAGTTATAAATATGACGACTCTACTAGTTCATATAAGATTACAACTTCTGTTAGAGTGCCATACCATGTCCTTGACGATTGCTTGAGCAGTATACTAGTTCATACCAACCTGAAGTGAGATTGTGAAGAAGAGATTGCATAGTCCAATAGATCTGCAGCTGCAAAGTCCATGAACTGTGGTGCACTGACTTC
Source organism: Apium graveolens (assembly GCF_009905375.1). Taxonomy (NCBI): domain Eukaryota; kingdom Viridiplantae; phylum Streptophyta; class Magnoliopsida; order Apiales; family Apiaceae; genus Apium; species Apium graveolens. The sequence goes on from NC_133649.1 coordinate 90,613,894, forward strand.
CTCTTTTAACTCACCAATCAGGAGTACACTTGTACACATCTTACTAGAGTACAATTCCAAGTGTAATGTGCAGCAGGTGCCTGATATGTCATAATATTCTCAAGTCTCGTCACTGGTGCTATATGTTAGATACTGCTTCCTGATAATAACCTAGCATAATACACAAAATTAAAATGATAACATTCCCAGCTTGCAAACAGCCATATCCCTCGGATACACCTTTGCTGTTATCTCCAAAGGTAACCAGGGGGCCAGCTTTCTCAACCACATTTGATAGCAGGGCTCTATCTCCGGTCATATGTCTTGATGATCCACTTGTCAAGAATCCACACTACCGGTTACACCTGTATACTGCCCTGCACTTCAAATGGATTAGACCTTCTTCGGAACCCAAACTTGGTTGGGCCCGGCATACTTGTAGAACTGTCCTTTGTCAGACAAAACAACATTTTTAATTTTAATGGTCTCAACATTCTCAATGACTGAACATTTGACCTTGTAAACAGCCTTAACAAATTTCTGTTTAAGCTTAGGCACAAATGTCTCCTTTCTAGCCTTAGAAGGACTAGCAGTCTTAGACCTATCATGCTTCTTGTTATTCACATGCTGACGAGGAGTAGTCTTATCATTAGACACATGCTTACCATTAAAATAAGCATACATCATATTAAAAGCACAAGACATACAATTAGCAACACCACATGCTTTATGAGAGTGATTAATAGCAGGCAATTTATGCATGGTAGACATGGCATTATTGTTATCCAACTCATGTGTGTCTGAGTTAGTCTCAGTTGCTTTCACAACTTTGACTGGAACTTTCGACTCATTTGACTTGGAAACAATCTTCTCATTAGCATGATCCTCAGCACGTATTTCTTCTTGAATAACAGAAGAGGTCGCATCAAATGGTTCAGCAATTGATGCTTTATAGAGGGGTTCATCAACACCCTTAAGCACATGTGGTACTTCCCTCCCTTTAGCACAGACATGAGGAGGGGAGTTTATGCCTAATTCTCCAATAGCAGCATTGTAATCATATCCTATTCCAGATGTTTGATTAACAGCTTGCTTACTGTAGAACTCTTTAGCCTTCGAACAAGAATTGAAGTAGGCTCTAACCTTAGTCTCAAGACCGGTGATCTTGTCTTTGAGAATAGTTTCGAGTTTTCTATAACAGTCAACTCTATTCTCTAGAAAAGATACCTGTTCTTTTAATTTGTCTTGATTAATGTGCACAAGTCTTAATTCATTGACCTCTTTCTCAAGGTCTGTGATCTGTAAACTTAACAGTTCATTATCACGACGTGCACAATCTAAGTTACCTCTTAGATGATAAACCATTTCAGCATCAGAAAGTTTTACCTCTATTCTTGACGATGAAGCTTTTCCATCAATAGCCATAAGAGCAAGATTTCCTTCATCTTCATCTTCACTGTCAGTATCATCCCAGCTTCTTCCCTTTGCCAGATAAGCCCTTTCAGAGTTCTTTCTTACTTGCTTTGGCTTCCTACATTCTGTGGCAAAGTGTCCCAACTCATTGCAGTTATAGCATCTAATGGTGCTCCGATCAACCATCCCTGTTTTGTACCCACCACTGCTGGTGTTAGAGGATGAAGATCCACCTTTCTGGAATTTGTTGTAGTTGGACTTGTACTTAAGCTTGGGATTCCTCCTGAATCTGACATGGGAGAATCTCTTGACAATTTGGGCCATTGATTCATCTTCCAATTGCTCCAGCTCTTCCAAGGAATAAAAATCATCACTTGATTGATTTGTAGTAGGAGGATCATATTCTGCTACTAACTCATTTTCCTCACCCTTGGAAAACTGTACCATTCTTTCTAACTGTTGAGATTGTTGTTGTTGTTGACCTTCAGCTACAAGTGCAGTAGATGTGCTGACCATTCTATCCTTCCCGTAGACTTCCTTCTGTTGAATCTGCTCCAACTCATAGGTTTTTAACACTCCATAGAGCCTGTCCAAAGAAATCTCACTCAGATCTCTAGCTTCTCTAATGGCAGTGATTCTATGTTCAAGATGAGCTGGCAGTGTTAAAAGGAACTTTTTGTTGACCTCCCTGATTGAATAATACTTTCCATTGATGTTCAGGTTGTTGATCAACGCATTGTACCTCTCAAACACTTCAGTAATTCCTTCTCCTGGATTTGATTTGAAATGTTCATATTCAGAGGTTAGGATTTCCAACTTGTTCTCCCTAACTTCCTCTGTGCCTTCATTAATCACCTCAATAGTTTCCCACATGTGTTTAGAATTTTTACAGTTCATCACATGTCTGTTCATCAAGGGATCAAGGGAATCAATTAATATTAATTGAAGGCTGGCATCCAAGGAGGCTTCTTCCTTCTCAGCAGGAGTAAAATCTTCAGGCTCTTTTGGATAGGTTCTAGCTTCAGTAGTCACCACACCATCTATTATTACCTCCGGTTCAATAACCATCGGAGTTTTTATACCCTTCTTTAACATGTTTGAATATTTGGGATTTGCAACTTGTAAAAATAATAGCATCTTCTTCTTCCACATGATATAATTCTCTTTATCAAATTGTGGAATTTTAACGGTTCCAACTTTATGTGAAGTCATTATGAATTTTTGAATAAATAAAAATTCAAGGAGTTGAAAAATCACAAAAGTCTAGGATCTTGATTTGTTCGTTAATCAGAAGGCTCTGATACCAATTGTTAGGTCCCAATGTGTTTGTAGAAGGGGGGTTGAATACAAACGTTACCAAATAATCGAATAAAATGCGGAATAAAAAATGTGAAACAAAATTCAAGTTAAATAAAAATATTATTAAACTTGAAATGTGTTACAACAACTGTATCGATTACAAGGTATTAATCTCAAATCAATTATCACAAATCTAGAATAAATTCGACATGAACTTTTTCTATTTTTGTAATAATTAGAATCAAATGCTAAAAGCGATTTGAGATTAAGTTCTAGGGATTTTAATCCGCTAGATTGATACACAAGAACAAGATAAAGATTTCTAGTGGATTAGATTTAACATTACAATCTAGAAATTATGATCTTGAATAAAGCAGATGAAGAATAATATTTTTCAGAGGCGGCTGCTCTTTGTTCTTGTCTTCTCACTCTTTTTTAAAATGACTTCTGCTTCTATTTATCAACAGCTGAGTTAATTGAATTGGAATGACAATCCTTTAAGCTTGTATGACTTTCGGTAGGACAATTGAATGAACTAGCAAGACAATCTGAATGAACTAGCAAGACAATCAGAATGAACTAGCAAGACAATCACCCTCCTGATGTAACTTTCGGTATGACAATGTAAAATGGCCTAGCATGACAATCGGTATGACAATCCTGATTGTCATGCTAGTTCATTTTCAATTGTCTTGCTGATTTAAAGCTTAAATTTAATCCAATTAAACTTCTGAAAATTCCTAAAATTCCTAGAATTAAATCAGAATTAATTAATCAATTAATTCAATTAATAAATAAATTATTCTTCGCAGATATAATTTATTTTCTTAATTAAATTAGATGACTCAATTAATTAATAGAGAATTAATTCTAGTCTTGAGCAGCAACCATTCTTCTGCAAATCTTCTGAAAATCACTGAAAATTATGAATCAATTCCACCACTTCAACGTTGACACTCGATGTACTGTCTGGTTCATGAGTGACTAACTTCCGTGACGTTTCTTCATGTCTTGACTCTGACACTTTGATTTTCTTCAGATTAAATCCTTGTAATTTAATGATACCCTGACGAGATCTCTGTCACTTGATTAAATCCACAATCTTGACTTATATCACTGAGGCATGATCAATTTCTTGAACTTCTTCCAGTGAATTAGTTCCTCAAGTCTGTAGATGAACCTTGTCTCTGAATCCTTTGACAGATATTACTTTGCGAGATCTCTTTGACGGTCGATCCACTATTTACTTATTACATTCTTATTTGAGTTGAGTTGAATCCTCGAATATACAAATAGGTCTATGACATATGACTTACACCACCAAAGCCAAAGAGGGGAGTGTGAAGGAGGGTAAGTTAGGTGAGGGAAGGGGTGAACATAAAAGAAACCCCAAGAATAAGGTTGGAGAGTTGAGTGAATCCCATCCTAGCCACACTGCAGTTTCCCAACAAACTGCAGTGCTTAAAAAGGATAAAAGTTTACTTCTAGTTGCATCCTCCCAAAAGGATGTAGTTATTGAACAAAGCTCTCAACCAAGAGCACAGGCCAAGAGGGTTAGGGACACAAGCTCACCCCAAACTTATACAAGAAAGAAGAAATCTAAAACCTCTGGGGATGCACAGGATACACACACAGTGTAAACTGGTGCTAAAGACACAGTCACTGCACCTTCTCAAGTTCAGTTTGATGTGGCTCCAATAAATATGGAGTCACAGCCAAAATCTCTAGTTATAGAAGCACCTCAAACACCATACTCACCAACAAATTCTCTGGATGTGGATATGATAAACACATCAATCCCTGATTCCCCTTCTTTAACTCTGTTGGGGAAGCCAAAATCTAGTGCAAGTGAGTATCATCTTTTAGATGATTTGTTGGCTCACTTGCCAATTCTTTCAGAAACTGTTGTGTCATCTGTGCCTAAAATTTCTTCAATCAGCACAGAGTCAACAATAGTTTCTCTTCCCACCTCATTCATTTCTACTCTCTCGATGGATATTGCTCATCCATCGAGTAGTAATTGTATCCCGACGGATAAGCCTAACAGCAGTTATCCGTCGGATAGCAAAACCACTCACTCGATGGATATCACTCATCCGTCGAGTATCTCTGCACAACTTCAAACTTCAATTATTTCAAGTGCAGAAGATTTAGTGGTTGTATAGTCACTCTTAGGATTGAGAGAGCAGAGTGTCTTGAGTGAGAGGCTGGGTTGCTCCCAGGCAAAAGGAGTGGAAATGAGTGAAAATCTGTAATCCATTTCTTCAGGATTGGCAAAAGGGAGTGAGAGGAGTCCCACCTTAGTAGGTGAAGGTGAGGATGTGAGGGTGGGGAGCCAGGGTGAGACCCTGATGTAACAAAAGAGAGAACATGAGAGAAAAGCAGGTACAGAGGATATAAGGGTGGATCCAGCCATTGCTCATGAGTCAATGATTGTGGATGATGCAGAAAAGGAAAGATAATTTCAGCAACATTACAAAGCTGTAATTGATAACATTTCCTTGGATGCTGACACTTTTACTCATCCTGTGTCAGCCTATCAATTGTTGGCTGCTCAGGGCAATGAGGAGGCAGAGAAGACTTTAAATCTAGTACATACTTCAGATTCTCTACAAAGGGATAAAGTTGTTGTCAATTTAATGCCTTCTACAGCTGGTGAGCCATCTGAAGAATTTGGAGTAAATTCTAATGATGATGACTCTGTTTCATTTGATGGAAGCATGAACTTAGGGGGAGATGAAGGCCCAAGTTCCATTCCAGATCTACCTAAATGGTCATTGACAAAGGATCTACACCAGGACAATTCAATATATCTTTAGTCAAACAAATCATGTATATCCAAAAGGCCATTCAGAACGCCTCAAATGCTGGTACCAAGGCTATTCTTCAAGCCCACCTAGATTCTCTACATCTCATGAAGCTACAACAATTAAGACAAAATCTGAGTGTGGATGAACTCAAAAAGGATATAGCTGACTTGAAGACCTACAATTCTGAGAAACTGGATTCAATAATGCCCTATGGTACCATGCAGGATCTGCTCCTGAGACTGAGAAGAGAATCAGATGCTGAAAAGAAGCTGGTCAAATTGGAGGACAGAGTTCAAGTTATTGAAAACTCTGTGGCCACTATTCTTCAAAATCAACAGTCTCAGACCAGTCTTCTAATGCAACTGGCTAAAGCACAAGGCTTCACTCCTCAACTTGATGATAACAAAAAGGGGGAGAAAGGACCAAGTGAGGGGGAGAAACTTCAGATACAAATCGGTAAAGTAATTGTGCCTTCAATTACTATCTCAAAGCCACCAGTTGCATATGGTATAGATCTGATTCAAGCAGCAGCAGCTAACTTGAAAGTTGTTGAGAAAGAACAGTTGAGTTTGGTCAACTGGAAGAAGATTGATGAGGAGATACAGAAAAAGTTTGAACTTGTCAAGGAGCCAGTTAAGTCAGCCATCCATCACTCTCAAGTCTAGCAAATTAGTGTGAATGAGATGAGCATGAACTATGTGGAAAGAGGACAATCTTCCTGTATCAAGTCTCCAAAGGGTGAAATGATTCTTAAACCAAGGGCAAACTACTCAAAATCATCCTTGAAGAACCCCTTGGACACTGTGTATGAGACACCCAAGCCTGATGAGAAGAAGCTTCTGTCAAGATCAATTGTCTTCTAAAAGATCCAGCTGATTCAGTTTCTAAAAGGAGGATTGCTAAGATTTTCAGAAATGGGAAAGAAATTTGTGTGGTGGCTGGACACCCTCAATTTGCTCAAGCAAAGAGAGAAGAAAAAGCTAGATTGAAGCAGGAAAAGAAGCAGGCTGCTCTAGATGCTAAAAAGGCTAAATAAAAGAGAGAGCAAATTGCTATCTTGGCCAAGCTACATGCTGTAAATTCATCACAACAAATTCCCTCTCAACCATCTGAAGCAACTGAATCAAGGAAGCAAGTTGAAGAACAGAAGAAATCTCTAAGAAAGAAGCAATTGGCTAAAAGAACTAAAAGGAAACTGGATATTGTTGACAAGGAATTGGAAGATCAATTTCCTAAGGTATCCACACCAGCTACAACTCAAGCATCAAAGCCCTCTGTGGTATTTGAAGACATAAAGGTGGTGGATCCCTACAGGAATATTCATGGTGAACCTATTGTGCCCAAGGATGAGCCAATATAATGGGAGAACATACCAATTCCAGACTTCAATCTACCAATCCTTAGCAAGCCAAAAAGGACAAAGTCAAGAGCAGTCAAGAAAGTGAAGCTGTCACCTCTAAAATCCAAGTCTGTAGTTAAAGCTCAGCCCAAAGTCAATAAGGGAGACTACTTGTACTTGTGTGACATCAAAGAATTTTCTGATCTAAACCTCTATCTGGATGAACTAGATGAAGTAAGAAGTATTGATGCATACAGGAACCTACCTGAAAGGTTAGTGTTCAAGTACAAAGGAGGAAAGGAGATTTAGAGGCCACTTCACAAGATTCTTCAAGAGAGCCAAGCTGTAATGATTAAAGTTTATTCATCCTTCAAAAAGAACTTTGGGTTCAACATCACAGCAAGAAGACTAGTATTGAAGAAGATTGAAGAACTAAGGAGTGTTAGAGCTAAAGATGCACTCCCAAAGACTCTTATCATCACATACACAGGGAGAAGAGTGCATCTAAGGCCCTACTGGCAGATGGAGTTCTTAGATGACAAAGGGGTGAGAAGATTCTTCATATTAGAAGACCAATTGAGCATCTCCAGCAATGAGACTCTCTTGGAAATGCAAGAAAAGCTAAATCTCTCAGAATCTGATGAACTGGAATTCCACAGGCAACTCCAAAATCAGATTGATGAAAACAACAGAAAGCTTGGAAGAAGATCCAGATATTCAAGAAACTAGAAAAATCTGTTCAGGCTAAGAGGAGCATCTTGAAAATGACTGTGAGCTAAACTTTGTACATTTTGTTATTTGAAGCACTTTTCAATATTATCTACTTTTCTTTAAAGCTGTATGTTTAGGGTGTTTTGTTATCATCAAGTATCTCTTAATTTATGGCTACAATTCCAGTAGACATAAATTGGTGGAGATTGTTGTGCATATGTTGTGTACTTGATGATTACATAAACAAAACACCTAAGTAGATTTTACTTAGTGAAATAATGTAGCACTCCACGGATAGGGATTATAGTCCCGACGGATAAATCATTATAGTCTCGACGGATGATGACTTATTATCCATCGAGTGAGTAGCTTATGTAACAATAAGTCTGTAGCACATTTCTGCATACACCATTATATAGATTCTGTAAGTAGTATTCAAGTCATGTTGACTTTAACTAGATATGCAGAATAGGTTGATTAATTATACATAGATGATGTTTTGTAATTCTGCATAAATGAATTGAAGTCAAGTGCCAAAATAGCTACCGACGGATGATTAACAAAGCCATCGACAGATGATCAAATAGCTATCAACGGATGTTTAATATAGCAGTCGACGGATGATCAATGAAGCCATCAACGGATGATCATAAAGTCGATGGATGATCATGTACTCAACGGATAAAGAATTCAAATATCAGTTGACAGTGACAACTGGTCACATGCGTCGAAGTGTATGCAAATGAAATGAGGAAGCCTATTAACTGGTAATAGAGAACAAAGTAATAAAGCATTAGACCCGATAGTTTTTATAATGATCCTGTCTTTTGACTTTGTAATCTTGGTAATATATAAACCAAGAAGTAGCAAATAGAAACTAAGATCCGAGATACAAAAAAGTGAGAAACATTTATAAACAGAATCATTAGCATTTCTCTATATTCTCAGTAGTTCATATTTTGTAAGCAGTTGTGAGCATTCTTGCACACAGAGTTCTCTCGATATAATATATATCTCTGGTGGAATTGTTTAAATCCACCAGAAAGTTTTTAAAGACTCTTGTTTTTAATTACTTGTGTTTTGATTCACTTAAGTTTTTATTCCGCATTGTGCTAATCAATACACTTATATTTATATTCGAGTTTAAACTTTTTTATTTTAAGAAAAAGGTTCAAGAATTCCATTCAACCCCCCTTCTGTAATTCTTGCTATATTGTTAAGGGAGTAACAAACTTATATCAGTTTTTACCAGTCATCAGAATTTGGCTTATATACTCAAAAGTGAATGTTTGTTTTCGTAATTCTTCGTACAAAGACTGACTTGTTTTCTTCAGAGTTTAATCATCAGAACTTCCATCAGAACTTGTCCTCAGAATTTATGCAAATGACACTTAACTGTTTGTCAAAAATAACTTAATCACCACAGTAATTTTCATCATTCATATGGAATGAAAGTGTGTGCATTCAGCAAAATATCAGATAAAGATTAAAGTCTGATAAACTTCAGTACATCTTAGAAATAAGGCATAACTCAGAAAAGTGCTTAAAATTTGTCATCAATCATGAAGTCTACTATAGAACAAATTTATGCATGAGTCCACCTCAACTGTTTGTGCTCATTTTATGCATCTTTTGAAATTCCTTTTTACAGTGGCTACTCAGTGTAAGTGAGTCATGACTGCTTATCAGAATTTATGTTGTTGTCAGAGTATTTCTCCAGTAATCAGAGATTGTGAAAAGTCACCAAGAAAATTTATTTGCTTTTCTAATGCATATAACTTAATACCAGCAATGCACTTGGGTCTTCCCTTCCACATATTGACTCTAGATCTCAAAGGAGTACCTTACATTTATATATATATATATATATATTCTTTTGATAAGTGAGGCTTATCAGCATATGGTTCATCCTTAAGATTTACTAACATCAGAATCTAATAGATAAGAAGCAATAATCTAGTTTGTGACTTATTAATAAGATACACAAAGTAAACTTGACTAAGCTCAAGATCAGAATTTGCTTGTGTTAATGAGTTTTCACATAAATAACTAATTCAAACATGGGATTTCAAGTATGTTAAAGACTACTAGGTCAGCATCTAGCACAGTTATCCCCATTGGATTGAATAGTCACAGAACATTCAAAACACTTATCAGAGTATAAAGATCCACATCATATAACAATCAGTATTTAATGAAATTTTCAAATTTTAAGCACATATTACATAGAGATAATACAATCTGTAAACACTGATCATAAAGTCTAATGCATGAGAACAAAAACTAAGCAGATTTGGAGAAAGAACCTGAAACCATTCCAAGTTCATTTACCAATCTTATAAAAGTAGCTTCACATAGTGGTTTTGTGAAGATATCTGCTAGTTGTTGATCTGTTGGAACAAAATGCAATTGCACTGTACCTTCTTCCACATGTTCCCTTATGAAATAGTACCTAATACTGATGTGCTTCATCATTGAGTGTTGAACTGGATTACCTGTCATAGCAATAGCACTTTGAATATCACAGTAAATAGGGATTTTAGAAAATTCTAACCCATAATCCAGTAACTGATTCTTCATCCAAAGAATCTGTGCACAACTAGCTTTCTGCAACACTGTATTCTGCTTCTGCAGTTGATGTGGAAATTGACTTCTGTTTCTTGCTAAACCAAGAAACCAATCTGCCTCCAAGAAATTGGCAGCTTCCACTAGTGCTTTTCCTGTCTATTTTGCATCCAACAAAATCTGCATCTGAGTAACCAATTAGTTTAAAATCTGATTCCCTAGGATGCCACAATCCCATATCAGCTGTACCCTTAAGGTACTTCAAAATTCTTTTCACAGCTATTAAGTGAGGTTCTCTTGGATCAGCCTGAAATCTTGCACAAAGACAGGTAGCATACATGATATCAGGTCTACTTGCAGTTAAACAGAGTAAAGAGCCAATCATACCTCTGTAGTTAGTAATATCTACTGATTTACCAGTATCCTTATCTAACTTGGTTGCAGTGGCCATGTGAGTGGATGCAGTTGAACAATCTTGCATTCCAAATTTCTTTAGTAAATTTCTGGTGTACTTGGATTGACATATAAAAGTGCCTTCTTCATTTTGCTTGACTTGAAGGCCCGGAAAATAGCTGAGTTCTCCCATCATACTCATTTGATATCTTGACTCCATTAGCTTTGCAAACCTCTCAC